>NC_046612.1:489030-789030 GCF_900324465.2 Anabas testudineus | reverse complement strand
AAGCAGCGAGACACAATATGTGTATTTAAGCAGGTTTAGTTAACGAGTGTTACGGACATACAGATAAACTGGAGAAATGGATTCAGCTGCTCTTCACATTTTGATCCCAATTGTATTCTTACTAACTTCGTACTTACCAGTCTGCTGTCTGCGAGCTTTCCTCTTCTCACGAGGCCCGACACCCTGACCTTCTTTCCAGCCCATCCTCCTCAGCAGCTCCATCCCGATGGACGACCTGAAAAACAAAACCAACGCACCTAAGAGCACAGTCACTGTGGACAGCACCAGCTGCTCACATCAGGAGAGCACACAGATTTTACTAAGTTGACTCCTCACTTTCCTCATTCACTTATTTATTTTCCTTCTGGCTGGAACAAATGTGTTGTCGAGAAGTTCAACGTGGTTTTAAATGTTAAACATTAAGTTACATTCAGTCATATTAAACACTGAGTGTAAACAGTGCTTTTGGATGATTTTAGTCGAAGGCTCCTGGTTCATTTTGAGCCATTACCTGGCAGGTGCAATCAGCTCCTCTAGCAGAGTGTCTCCGGGGATCAGCGCCGCTTGGGCGTTAATGGCTCTCGCCTTCTCTCTGTTCTCATCCCTGCGGCTGGATGAGAACTCCTGACTAGTGGTAATTTCTCTGGGAGCGATGCCATGCTCACTAAAGTCCTGACACACACATTAGCAAAAGTCAAAAACACATCAAATAAAAGATGTCAAACTTAAAATTTGAAAACAAAGACAAGAATTTTCTTTCCCTGAACACCCATTTAGGTCAAACTTGGTCCCCACCAACACCAAAGCCTGACATGCTTGAACTTAAACAATCAGATTCATTTGATCAGTTCTGTTTGAGTTTACTGAGTGGTTGAAAACAGCTTTCTCTCTCATCACCTCATCATCCATGAAGTCTTCGGGTCTGGCATTATGTTTCTCAGCTTTTTGCTGCCGTGAAGACACAAAGGTTGACGGGGTCCATCCTGAAAGACAAAACAACATTTAGTTTGTGAAAGAACAAAAACACCACACAGACACCAGCTCTAACTGCAGATAAACTGAAACATGACATTAGCTTGTGCTGTGCCACAGATGCTAAATTTTAAATAGTCGGGTCCAGAGTTAATAACCTAATCATAGACGAATGAGCCCACAGACATCTCCAGATGCTGCGTTTGTTCCCTGGTGATGCTCTGTGCAACAAAGCAGGCCCAAATCATGATGTTTCCTCCACCACACTTTACAATTGGGATGATGTTTTCATAATGATATACAGTGACCTTTTTACACCAGGTGTAGTGCTGTGTGTCCACAAAACATTTTACCAGTACTGCTATGGAGTGTCAATTTGCTCGAGACAAGCAACAATGTGATGCCTTCATATCCTTGTCTGTCTCTCTGGGTTGTTTCTTTACCTCATTGATGAGTGTTCTTTGTGCTCTTGGGGTCATTTTGACTGGCCGCCCACTTTTTGGTAGAGTAGCCACAGTCCCAAAGTGTCTCCATTTGTAGATTGTTTAACTGTAGGCTGGTGAATTTCTAAGGTCTTTGACATCACTTTGTAACCCTTTCTTTGTAACCAATTCTTGATTGAAAGCTCATTTTGGTAAGGCACGGCTCACATAAGTGTATTCTTCTTATACAGAGTGTTTTTCCTCAGTCGAAGTAGCTCTAGTCCACATTACAAACTAATTCTTGAGGTTATTATTCAGAGAGTTTCAATAAAGACATAAAGAGATCAGAATTTGTTTGTGGTATTATTTTATATTATGATATATTTTATTATATTTGTTAATTATCCTGACTTAAATTAAGATCAGATCACATTTTATAAAAAATTAATGCCAAAACATCCCAAAGGTTCACATACTTTTACTTGCCACTAAAGTTCATATACCTCATTCCCTGCTCTGACCACAATGTTCTGCAATGTTTGTTTACTATTTTTAAGGTTTTATGCTGTTTTCCATTCTTGTCCTTTGTATGCATTTAGGTAACACCTGTTTCTTGTATGCTGCTTACTTGGCTGAAAAAACAGATTCTCAGTCTGTGAGCAAAGTGGTGACAGACTTCAGTCACAGCAGGTGAGACAGATGTTGTGATGCAGCATCACTCACCTTCTTTAGAGCCGACAGTGTTGAAGTAACCGGCTGAAAACCCTCCGGTAAATGCTCCATGGAACCTTTTATAGCGTCCCTTCTCATCTTTTACAGTCTGCTCATGGAGAGGGATGGGCTTCTTCAAAGGCTCATCTACAACACAGGTAACCCATATATGCAACATCAATAAATTACCAGCTCTCTTTAAAAATCAGCAGATCAACAATATCAGCAACTGTTCAAGGCTATCCCTGAACATAACTAGTCTATTCAGGCCAGGGGTGAAGTCAAACCAAACCTGGAGGATAAATGTGTGTCTCTAACCAACTATCTTCAGACTGAAGAAGCTGCTTGATGAGTAATGAAAGGGTCCAGGTATCAGGACTTAACTTCCAGATCTCATTTGTTGTGTTCACTTCTTCACTTCACATGCTAAGGACCAGTATTACCGAACAGTTTAACTTTCTCCAGCCTGTGTTCTTGTCACTGGCTCAGTCTGTCTCCACAAACTCTCTCTGCTACAGAAAACTACCACTAAAAAGCAATAAATTAGAAAAGATATTTCAGTAGAAACATCGATTGCTGAACACACAAATAAATAGTAACGATTCCTAAATTACTATTACTAGCTAATCTACTGGTATATATGTCCCGTTAATATCTGCGAACACATATTACAGATGTTTTTATGAAATCTGGAGCACAAACCGGGGGCTATGCTAACAACTCAGGGCTGCTCGTTAGCTTAGCATCTTGTAATGACCGCTGGAAGCACCGCGACTCATTTCTTCTACATTCAACAGTCATACTAACGTCAAAGTGCAAACGACCTGATAATGGGACTGCTTAAATTAACTCTACCTTCTTCCAGAGGCTCCAAAGGAGTCCCGTAAGTCACAAAGTCCTCGTCGCCGTCACTGTCGGACGCCATGTTTTCACTACAACTACGGTAACCGCAGAGGAACAACCTCGGCAGCGGATGGCGAAGCGTTATTTTACCACGTTAACAGCGACGTCGTGTGGTAACAATGTGTATAACAGTCTTAAAGGAGTAGTTCACCCAAAAGACAAACGACAGCTCTTCATCTGTCTAGACCGGATACTGTAGGAAATAAGGGAAAGTTTTTGCAGAGATTTGTTTGTCTCATTAAATTTTGTTGCTTCTACGTACATATGATTCAGTTTTGGACTGCAGCTCCGACAATGGAAATATGTTCAGGTATCGGAACTGTATTAAAATTTGTCAAAGTCAAACTAGGTCATCTTGTAAATGCAGATTTTATTAATTAAGTATATCTGTCAGTGAGACCCCAGCACAGCAAGGTGGCTGAATTTTAGACCAGTGCTTAGTGTTGACAAATGAAAAAAGTAGAAATGGACAATCACAGGTTTTCAGAACATTTACTCCAATGAAATGTTGCTGTTTAATGTGTAATTTTCCAGTTATGTTTAGAATACAGCACATGAACTTCTATTTGCCTCCACTGACAAACAGATGTCTCCAAATTGGCACAGACATTGTCAGCCCTATTGAAGTACACATATTCCAACAGATATTAATAATAACACAGAACTTAGGTGGAGACCCGTGTTGGATAGAGTTCAGTACTGTATACAGTGATAATAGATGTCATGTATGTTAGTGAACTGTGTCATTTCCTTTGCGGCCTCAGAGGAGCTGAAGCTTCGTCCAAAGCTCACAACAGTTTGTCATTTGTTTTCTTTGAGCCTGATATCACTCACACCCCCTCAGTGATCTATAAAAACTCACGCTGCTCCACACAAACCAAAGTCCTGGCTCAGCAGAAAGCCGAGGCCTCATAAAGATCCAAATCTGAGACCCCCACGACTCCACAGAAAACACAGAGCCCCCCCACCCCTCCCCGTGTAACATGACCGAGCTGCTAAACTTCAGGGGTTTAAACTAACTGGACCTGGACAAAGCTGAGGGTGGTGTAATCTGTGGTGGTGGAGCCGCGAAGAGAATCAGGGGGAAGCCAACAATGCTGACAAGTAACCATGTTGAAGATGTACAGGACATGGGGGGTTGAGGAGCACGGTGTGGTGGACAACTAGATAACAGGAGGACTGCAGCCTAACGACAGCTCAGTCCAACAGGCCGACCGACCACCTGAGCCCGGTCTTCCTCTTCGTCCTTCTCTTCACAAATGGAAAAGTCCAAATGGAGCCAGAACATTTAATATATTAAGAACTCCTTTAAATTATTTTCTGTGACTTTTTTCATGAACCCGCATCAGATTCATCAGTGTTGAAGTTTCTTTTCTGTCTGTGACCACGAGGTGTCATCGTCTGCTCACAGTTCACAGGTTCAACGGTTGCAGCTGCTACAGAAAAGATACCGAATATAACGAATACAGAGACCTTTAGATTTTATTTAACAACATTTACTCAACACAGTATTCATTAATATCTTTCTACTTTTACTCCACACGAAATATAGTCAGTAAATAAATGAGGATGTATCATTAAGATTAATTCATTAGTAACAATAATTCAGTTATTTCTCTTTATTTGACTCATTTTATGGCAGTTACGTATTTTCAGCACATCTCATCTGTTTATTTATCTGAAAACTAGAAAGAACTTTATCTAAAGTGTTTGTATGAATCGTTTCCCCCAACATTGTTTTGTCTTGTTAATTATTTCTCTAAATCAGATGTGACTTACAGTAACTTACATGTATTTGTTTCAATCAAGTGATGAAGTCCACAGAGTTTTAATAATGAAGACATGAAAACAGTGTTTCTACTCTGTTTTCTACTTAGAGCAGAAACTCACAACATGATTTTACCAGACGACACAAACCAGAGTTTAAACGCAGCAGCAGGTTTGTTTCTTCTGTCCCAAAGAACCACACGCGCACGTTTCCTACACACAAACAGAAGAGACGGTTAACCCTCACACAGTGCACGCTGGGACTTTTCCTCAAACTGAACACATAATATTTTTGTAGTATTTACTCGTGGCAGCTGAATCTCCCCTCAGGGCATCAATAAAGCGTTACCTCACCTCACCTTAGACGTGGTAGGAGGTTGATGGTGGCTGTTAGTGTGGGAGGATACAGCTCAAACTGCACAGAAACACAATGTCCTATTTTACAGTGTCATGTCCACAGCTGATGCTAACAGCCGTTATCTGGTTTAAACCTTCCTCTTCATCACTTGATGCTGTTTGTGACGTTGGTCAAACTTCAGATCTTCCTGTGGTTGTTGTAACTTCAGTGAAGTATTATTTGTACTTGCGCTACAGGTGCCACAGAACGAGGACAGACTCAAGACCAGCTTTTTCCCAAAAGCCATCACTGCCATAAATTCACATATGCACTGACTACCTACTCAATCATCCGAACTACTGAATGTTCCACCTTCATATTGATATAGACATACATATACATATGACTGTTACCTTTTTTGTGTACCCTACCTCATTTGACCTGTACCCCCTGCTGCTATTGTTGAAATTGTTATTTATTTATGTTATATTTAAGTATGCTGCACCAACAGTGAGATGCTTTCAATCTCATTGTACATGTATATAATGCATATTGTATATATGAACAGTGACAATAAAAGGCATTCATACACTAAAACGCAGTTTTATTAGTAGTGCTTGTTAGTAGTCTTACACCAGGGAGCAGTTCTGTACATTGGACTCACTGTGGGCTTCACTTTATTAAAGTCTAGTTTTTTTCTCCTGGGATGTGAACACAGCTTGTGTCAGCTCAGTGAAAACGGATCCACATTCAGTTCTTCACTAAACCAACTGGAACAAACCGACTGTGTGAACTTTCTTGTCCCGACACGACCCGACACCGAGAGCTCGTCTTCTCCTGCCGGTTCTGTCCTCGGGTTGTGTTGGTGCAGCGTTACTCTGCCTCAGCTCTAAATGTCATCATGGTGCGATAATGCAGAGCCGCCTGAAATATTAAAGAGACCAACGCTGGTGCTGCTGCGCAGAAACTCATGACTAAAGCATTAAGAGCAGCCTCTGATCTCCCTCTGCAGGCCTGCTGCATGAGGCAACACGCTGCAACCCTCAGTGTGTGGAGGGAAGCGAGCATGGAGGAGAGGATAAAAGAAGGTGAAAGAGAAGGAGGTAAGGAGGTAGGGAAGGAACAGAGGACACAGAGAAGTCAGGGACCAGGTGCAGAGGAAGGAGAAAAGGGTGAAAAACAGGGAGGAGAAAAAGAGAGTAAGGGAAGGAGGTAAGGAAGTAGGAAAGGAAGAGAGGAAGGCACAGGGGGCAGGGAAAGAAATATTAAAGGAAGTAGAAAAGAAATGCAGAAAAGTAGGATGTAGGGAAGGTAGTAAAGGAAAGGAAGACAGGAAGGATGTCTGTTAGGAAAGAAGGACGTAGGAGTGAGGGAAGGGGCTACAGAAGGAAAGAAGGAGATAGGGAAAGAAGAGAGGAAGTAGGAAAGTGGGATAATAATGTGTGTGAACTGTATTTGTGAGTCTTTGAATGTGTCAGTGTGATACGCTGCTGCTCTCATTCCTCTCTCTGCTCCCTGACCTGCAGCTTATCACATCGAATTCCCGGCAAATCAGATTCGAACAGACGGACTTTGTCCGGCTCGCTGCAGAAAGACAGAAGAGAGGCGTTTCCATCCAAGTGTGGAAGAAAAATCAGTGAACATGTTGGAAACACGACTGAACTCCTTAATGTGAACAGTAGGAGTTCATGGTGCCTTTAAGGAGTTTAACGCTGCTGTGTTCTGGACCTCCAGAACCACAGTCAGGTCAGCTTCAAGTCAACGTCACAGCTGAGTCTTAACTCTCTCCAGAACATGTGCAGTTCTGCAGCAGAGCGGTGGTTTGGTGTCGGGGCACCAAGAGGAGAAGATGGAGTCGAGGGCGAGCAGTCGTTTCAGTAACATTTAAGTCACGTGATTCCCATAAGTCATTATTTTGAATGTTTCCATCGCACTCTGTCACTTTTTGCTCTTCTCGATCTTTGAGGTCTCTCACCTCTATGAGAAACACAGTTTCATCTGGAAACAACCCGTTTTAATCCACTCAGAGCTTTGACTGAAAACTTGGACCCTCATCTTTACTTTTCTCTGTGGAAATCTTGCAAAGCCCCCACCCCGCTCCTCAGCCTCCTCCCAGCAAAGCAGATAGTGCAGTGCGGCTGTTCATCATCAAAACCCCTTCAAGAGTAAATAAAATTCAGCAGTCGGGGGGAGAGGATATAAAAAAGCCTGGAGCTGACGCAGGATGTTCCCTGTGGCGCTGGGAGCTGCCAGTACTGATCTGCAGGGGTGGAGGAGGGTTTCTGGAGGAGTTCAGAGGCGTTTTGGACTGTGAGGGAGAGGGGAGGGTGTGGGGGGTGATGGAGGCAGGATGGTCAAACTCAACACTGTGGTGTTTAGTTACATGTGAAGTTCTGTCTTGGTGGATTTGAACCCGGTGACTGATCAGAACACGTATTTATCAAACTGATGAAATCTAAATACTTCATTGACGCTCGATCTCAGACGTAACTACACCATAAATTCTACTGCAGGAAACACGGAGAGTGAAGCTGCTGTCACACCTTTCCTTCTCCGTGAGGATCGTGAGGTGCTGTGAGTCTCTGTGACAGCTAACAACACACTCATACTGTTTGCTGACCCCCTCAGTGTGCAGTTTATTTCACTCTCCGGCATGACAATGAATGTTTGCTGCCGTGGTTCAGATAACGGGAAACAGGACTCAAATGCACAGGAACAAGGCAAATGGATAAAGGTTTTATTTCAGGCTCACGTCAGATACACGTATGAACGAGTTTTATCTTATTCCGTGATACAGGAATAATAAACATGTGGTGACCGTTGTGATGTAAACAACAAGGCAAATGAATAAAGGTTGAAACAAGTTCAGCAGCAGACAGACGGAGCAATGTTCGTACTGGGAGGGAGGGCAGATCAGTCTGTGAATGAGAGGTCGAAAGCGAAGGGCAGACAAAGTCCAAAATCTGACAAATTAGTCCGAACAGAGGCCGACAAAGGACGAAACTGTGAAGGACACTGTCCTGATGCATCTCCCAGAAACACTGAAGCTGTGTGCTTCACCTTTACTGAACTGAGAAACTAAGCAACCACTTGTCTTGTGATAGTAGCTCACAATGTTAAAAACACCTGAAAAAATGACCAATCTCACTTTTTGTGTGGTTTGTGCAAGTTTGTTCATCAGTGCTACATCTTCTTTTTATTCGTTATTAGTCACAACAAGCAGCAGTTTGCTCACTACTGCCGCTGGTTTGTTTGACCAACCTGCTTTAAAGTGAAACACTGGCTGTTTCTGGACGATGTCCTGAGGAGTAGCAGGAAATCAAGTTTCCTCCAGGGCAAGAGAATCGTTGATCAGAGAAAATGACAGGCAGGGAACTAGCAGTCAGACAGTTTGCAGAAAGAAATCATTTGTGTTCTTTTTGCCAAACCGTAAAGTTACTTGATGCAGTTCAGTGCTCGTTCTTTTCTTTAAACAACCCCCTCTTACCTGATGGCTGACCTCTGCACTGAGTTCTCTTGCAGCTCTGTCCTGCAGTTAGAAAAGCTGAGCTGTTTATGTGAACGAGTCTGGCTCCAGTTTGATTCTTGTGTGGGTCGAAGAAACAATGAGGGAGTGTTTTTTTTCTTTCCATCTCCTCCAGTTCATAACACATGTGATATTCGAGTTGTTTGTCCTGCTGTCAGCAGCCGTCAGTTGGCCAAAATCCTCAACTGCCTCACACAGTAGAAACCAGCTGGAGAGGGAGGTTTCATTTCAGTCAGAAACAGTCAGACTCTAGTACAAAACTGTGATACAAGTAGTAATACAAAAGTAATACTCTGCTACAACCCCTGCATTTCTTACTTAAGGTACTGCGTGAATATTAATATAAATGTCACTACTGTTGCAACAGATGAAGGTGGAGCTGATTGTAACCGCTTTTAAATTGTCATGCAGTTTAATATTTAATTGTATATCATCATTTATTAGTTGATTTATGTTTGCTGTTAACGAGTACTGATGAATCTGAGGATTGTACTAAAATTCAAAAGTTCAAGTACAGAACTTGAGGAAATAAACTGATCTGTAAGTGTCGATTCTAGGCAAGGGAAATATGAAATCAACATGTTCTGCCCAATGCGCACAATCCATGGCACCAATATGGACCCTGATATACTGGACCTTCATCGTCCTGGAAACAGTAATAAACACATTTGCTATTAGACTTATACTTATAGTTCCTATTGGAAAAAAGTCTGGTTTCTACTGTGTGTGGTACTACTGCTGCATATTCTGACAGTTCTTGTGTTTTTGTGATCCAATTGCACTTAGGGCTGAACAGTGTCTGGAGTACCCCATGGTTCTGTGCTCGGTCCTCTTTCATTCTTTCTTTATATTAATAATTTTGGTGTAACACATTTTGAATTCTAAGTCCTTGTTATGCTGATGGTACTGTGTTATAGCTGTACACCCTCATCTTCAGAGATAGGCTGTGATTGATATTTGAAAATATCAACTTTTTCAACTTAAGTAAAGAAAAGTTAAGTTAAGAAAACAAGCTACTGTGATTTCCAGCTACTGTTGATACTGCAACATCTCACAGGAAGACGATAGATTCTTGTTGTGCAGTAGACAGATATCTTGGTGTTGAACATGTTTAAAACTCTAAAGAAACTTAGACTGAAGGTTTAGGTTTTATATCAGGCTCAAGTTCGATGACCTGTTACCTTGCATGTATGAACGACTTGTCCAATACAGCTGATTCAAAGTTTTATTTTATTCTGTGATACAGGAATAATAAACATGTGGAGACCTTCCTTTGCTCGTGTCACAAATAGGGACTATACTGTTTTACTGTTGCTTGTAATGCCGAGCTGACTGACAACACACAAACTTTCTGGAATATACAGACGGTTTTGCTATTGATGATCATCTCCCTCAGCGCTGTCCTCACTCTCAGTTTCTCTGGGTGGAAAAAAGTGGTCTTCAGCTGTAATAAAGAGAGGTGGAGATTTCTGGAGGGCTCAGACTGTTCTGAAGTTATTTCTCTGCTGGGATTAATACAGCACTACAGAGGGTTTATTTGATCCCAGAACAGTCGATGTTTGTCCAACAGGTCGAAGCAACCTCTGAGTGAGACGAGCTTATCATGCTGCTGCTGCAGAGTCACAGCATCAGACATGTGACATTTCGACTGAATATGACATTTGACTCAGTGATATTACTTGGCAAAAGTAAATCACAATAAAAGAATAGATGTACAGTATGTTGGACAAATTTATTACAGTTTTCCCTTTGCTGTTGGGAATTCTACTGACTTGCACTGATATGCCAATTATACTGATTTGGTTCTGGGTGGATTCTTTTACACATTTCAGACACTCTAATAAGTTGTTAGGGGTGAATACAATTAAAAGACACACCCAGACCCAGCTCCCGTGTATTTCTTTGCAGTTCAACTAATTACCAAACAATAGATTCATGGAGACACTTTGAGCTGGTGGTGCTGCTTTCATTTTTCTCTGTATACTTTGACTTTATTGTCCCCAAAGGGAAATTCTTCTCCACAGCACTGCACTTGTTTGATAGAATACAATAGACACAAGAACAGTAATAACTAATCATTACCAAGAGCACATTTTTACATTTCTTCTATATTATAAGTGAAGAGTCAGAAAACAAAGACCTTAGGTTTATAACGATAGCGATGTTAACACTGACCCGAGGCCGCTAACTGCTACAGGAACCTCCATCATGGTGAATAACTACATTTACTACATAAGAGTCTTACACGGTACAAGGCAGGGTAAGGAGGTCTTGCCTAAGGACCCCCACAGGAGGTGGACCATAGCTGGGATTCAAACTCCAGCAATGTTACCACTACGCTATTCAGCTGCTCAACTAAGCTCCTCCTCTCCTACCTACCTACCAGAGCCTCCAATAACTAACTGGACTCCACATTACCTTAAAGACATTAACTGTTATACTGGACTACCTGCTGCCTACACAGCATGTAATCACCCATATGAGGATGGGTTCCCTGTTGAGTCTGGTTCCTCTCAAGGTTTCTTCCTGTTGCCTTCTCAGGGAGTTTTCCTTGCTCATCAGGGACAATCTGATGTCCTCATACTCATACACATTCACTTTTCATGTAAACGTCCATGGTTTCTTGCTTGTGTAAAGCTGCTTTGCGACAATGTCGATTGTTAAAAGCTCTATACAAATAAATTGAATTGAATTGAATTCTCTCAGGTCATTACAAGATATTTTTAACTAATCACAGGTTTAAAAAATGTGTCGTCCCTAACAACGGTCAAACACACCTCCTCACTGAGATAAAGGTTTTTGTTCTTTCCCAGCTCAGAGTCGCTCTGATAACCGATAACTGGACTCTGACAGGACGGCTCGTTACTGGTCAAGAGCATAAATGACTTCAAACTATTTCTCAGTAATTAAAAATGTTCTTCCTTGTTACACATTTAAAGATGTAGATGTTCCTTATTTATTAAAGTTCAGTGTCGTGTTTTCATTTCATTTAACAAAACGTTTGTGATCTGGGCTATGTGAAAACACACCACGTCGCTGTTTTCTTCCCAACTGTTGCTTTAGTAGAAAGTGACTGAGGGAACTGTGTAAAGCGCTTCGAGTACCAGCTAGGTAGAAAAGCGCTATGTAAGTGCAGACCCTTTACCATTTAACTGTGCAGACTTCACTAAGGGTTTGTGGGTGTTTTGCTTCACTCATAGTGCTGCTGAGTGACATCACCCACCCACCTCACCCACCTCACACACACACCCCAGACCAGTTGACCCCTGCATGACCTCAGCCTCTGAGCCCAGGTTAAGGTGGGTTGATTGGAGAAATGACCAACTGTGTGACCTATAAGCTGACTTCAGCAGTCATATGTTGGGAGCGGAGCTGTGAAAACGTCACCTGAACAAACAGTCCACTGTGGGTTTCTATCAGCCGCTGCAATCACATGCTCATTTCCCTCACTTTTACTGAAGATTAAGATGGTGGAGAGGATTATCACAGATCAGGCTGCTTTATGTTAGAGGGGCTTCGTATGGGAGAACGTACACAGCGCTGGAGGAATGTAAATCCAGTCTGTACTCCCAGTATCATGACATCTCTGTTAAAGGGCAGTGCTGGTGTTTTTTGTTTTTTAAATGTGTTTCCATTTACCTGCTGCATCGTTCTCGTCCAAAAACCAATGAACAGACTCCAGAGAGCAGGGAGAGAAACTGATTAATATGAATGAATAATTATTACTTAGTTAGAGATTAAACAATCCTTAAATTCCACTGAATATTTAACACATTACAGAATATTGTTAGAGAGGAGGTTTAGAGAGGAGGTTTATTCATGATTTATGACATAATATTACATGAATATTACTGAAATGATTTGTTTAAGATTGATTGATATGCGGAAGAACATCACATACTGAATATTAATAAAGACCACACCGATTCATCGTCAGTAAATAAATAGTAAACTTGTTTTCTCTGTGTCTGACTCCAGCAGAGTTAATTCAACCCTGTGATCGAAGCCGGAGGTCGACATGACCTGTTGATGTCGTTTTATCTTCAGATAAGTTTCAACACACTGAACTGAGGTCGGTGTAAACATCCAACATACCTCATCTCCCAGCCAATCACAGAGCGCAAAGTCATACAGGTAACAGATGAAAAAAAAACTGTCAAGGAGGGAAAGAAGGAAATAAATAAAGAGGGCATCATGAAGGAAAGGAAACAAGGAGGTACTGAAGGGAAATGGGTGAAATAAGGAAAGAGATAATGCAGTAAGATAGCTGGTAGGAAGAAGGAAAGGAGGAGCTAGGAAAGAAAGAAAAAACGAGGCAGAAAAGAAATAAGAGCTATTATAGGAGGAAAGAAGAGAAAGAGGACGAGAGGGGAGGATGAAGGGAAGGAGGAAAGTGAAGGACATGCTGTGACATGAAAGTGTAGGAAGGGAAGAACTAGGAAAGGAAAGGTCTCACTACAGAGAGGAGTAAAGGAGATAAGGAGGTAGATGAGGTAAGGAAATTAGGAAAGGAAAGAAAGGAGGATGTAGGAAATGAAGAAAGAAAAAAGGTGCTATTGATGTGGGGGAAGGAAATGAGTTAAGGAGCTATGTAGGAGGTTAAAAAAGAATGACAGGAGTGATGGAAAGAGAGAAGGGACATAGGATATAGGAAAGGAGAGATGGTGAAGGGGACAGTTAAGGAAATGAGGATGTAAAAAATGAGAAGAGGAAACTTGAACCTTGGCTCCAGCAGCAGATCTTCTTCTTCTGTTTTTGTCCAAATGTCAGGTTGAAATGGGGCCGACGACCTCGAGCTGCGACTCCTGACAGTCTGACGCCGCCAACACAACAGGAAGTCAGCGAGCAGGACAGACGGGTTTCTGTGTGCAGAGAGAGACCTGATCGCCTCGAGTTAGGTCGAATAAACCGCTAAACTGCAGGTTGTTGAACCCTCAGTGTTTGAGCATCAGGACAAAGAGCAGCTGGAACAATGGACACAGGAAGAGGACGAGGGTGGAGGTGGAGCTTTCCCCGAGGGGACAAGATGGCGGAGCAGATCTGGTGAGACAAGGTGGTGGCGTCCAGAGCCGGCGTCCTTCTCATTGAGACAGCTGAGGAGAGAGGAAGGGACCAAATCCAAACAACAGTCCTCTTCAAGTGCTCTAGTCCACAATCTCAGAATCCCCAGATCCAACACACACAGTCCAAACCAGAATCCAGAGTTGAGGCCAGACCAGGTCTGGGTCAGATCCAGAAATCCAACCAGGTGAAACCAATTCAGCTGATTGCATCAAAGGTGAGACAGAGAGCAAAAGAGAAATCTGCCGCACCGGAAGTCGGCTGAGGATTTCAAAATAAGAGCCTTGTCAACATTTAGTAAGCAACTTACAAAGTACAATAAGCGTAAGGAGGTCCTGCCTAAGGAGCCCTACCGGAGGTAGGCCTCAGCCAAGATTTGGACCTGGCCTGCCACATGGAGGGCGGTGATATTACCACTACACTGACCAGCCGCTGAACACACTTCAGCGAATATGTCCTAGAACATTAACCCTGGTTTGTGGGACGCTGCATTGAGAACACAGCAGTGTTTAAAACACTAACACACTGGATTAGTCAGCAGTCTGAAGGACCCAGTAACGCATCTTATTTTGAACTGGCCTTCCTGATGAGTATTACTGCTGTCCAAACTTAAGTATTTCTCTTGTTCTACCTCAGTAATGTGTCTGCCGGTTTATGCTTGTTGAGTTGAAAACAGAATATTTGTTGGAGTGTAACTGTTTTGGAAACTGTGGTGTCCAGGGCAGCAGCAGCAGTGAATCAGCACAACAACCAAAACTCTTAAGAAGCAGGAAGCGGTTTCTCGGACTTCCTCTTTCAGCTTCAGCAAATGAAGAGACGAGAGAGGACGAGAAAGGAGCACAACAAAACAACAACGAGCCCTGCAGGGTGGTGTTCGGCACACCCAGAATCCTCTTATGGACCATGTGCCGGTTCGTCGCTGCTACACAACAACACAGTCACAGTTATATAAGAGTTCAGCGCAGCTAACAGAAGGAGCTTTAGAGCCTCCAGTCAGCATGGAAAGTTTAAACAATGGTCAACGTCACCAGCGTGATTCAGAGGCCCGAACGTCACCGCGCACAAAGCACGACAACAAACTTAAATTAATTTGACCAAACCTTCGACTCAACAGGTCCGTATGTTAGCAGCACACTCTCTCGTCCAGCAGTGAAAACCAGTTCTGAGATTTCCTTGTTCTCAATCAGACGTGATGGGACGTTGTTGGATCAGAACCCCGGCTGCTTCTCCACATCCTCCTCCCTTCCATCAGGTCTTTTTCACAGTTTGATGCAGGTGAACATTTTTGGTTACAGTTTTTCTCCAGAATACAGAAAAACAACAGAATAACGTTCAAACAGATAAAGGTTTCTTATACAGCTGTAAAAGTTGGAGTTTGCAGACACATCCCAGTGAAAACATGTCAGACAGAACGTTCAGCTCAAATGAGGAACCAAACTCTGCATGTTGTATTTTGATCAGTCTGACCTTTAGTTCACGTCCACGGTCGCCCACGCAGATTGTGTTGTCATGACAATGAGCTGTCCATCACTGTCGTCATCATCACCAGTGGACTGATATTTGTGACCTCTGACCTTTAGAGAATTACTCGACCTTTCAAGTTTTTATTTTAGACAGTTTTTTTCTCTGTGGTGGAAAATGTTCCCAACAATCTGCTAAATGATTTCAGAGTTAACATTTGAAATAAAGTGTAAATAAGAAGAGAAGTGAACATTCTAGTTTTCCAGAAACATTTTGACTTTTACTTTAAAATGTTTTTTTGCCAGTTGCCCTTTGGGAGCTCTGTAAAATAGTGACTGGAGTAAAAAGAAAAATATGTTTGTTTGTCATACGAAGTGATGATGAATTGGAAATACTTTCAGCGGGTTTCGTATTTTCTCTTTTCTTCTCTTTTCTTCCCTCTTTCTTCAGTTTTGTTTCCCTGTGCGTGCACTGATCGATCCTTTATTTAGCTCTTCTGTGTCGCTTCATTCAAACACATGACACAGAGTTCAACCAGAAGAAGAAGAAGAAGAAGAAGAAGAAGAAGAAGAAGAAGAAGAAGAAGAAGAAGAATTACTTACTGAGTAAAAAGTCTACACCTGAGAGAGAAAAGGTCAGAGTCAGGCCCAGCCCAGACAAATGTCTGTCGGTGGGTGTTTTGTGTCTCTGTGTGTCTTCGTCTTTTCAAAGTAGGCAGTGGGGTGAAGTTGAAATACTCCAGGACCTCAGAACTGGACCTGATGTAGTGCTGTTCCCTTACAACACCGGGTCTCTGTCATTGTCTTGTATCTCGGTAGTTTGTGGTTGGTCTGTGTCTCTTTGTGATGGCCGTGCAGTGTCTTTGTCGCTGTCGTTCTGTGTTTCTGCTGAAGCTTTGTGAACATTTAAATGAAATATCAACAGTCACTCCAGTTATCACAGAGATCTTTTGCAGTAGTGTCTGTGAGCTCAGATGTGCTTATTTCCTGTTAAATGCTAAGAACCAGCAGCTTCCAGCCTCTCATACACCTCCGTGTCTCCAGGGAATTTACGGCTCAGATAAAGAAGCACACTTAATGCACATTGCTTCATGTTCTGGACACTCTGCTATCTTGACCTGTGAACTGTAAACTTCAGCACTCACTGGGAAGAGAAGGCTAATGATGATACAGTCCCATAAATCGAGGCGATGAAGCCAGCGGGACGAGTCTGTGAGGTTTGTCCTTCTGTGAGGGATCTGAGGGATTAGAGCAGAGGTTCCTCCCCACAGACACGTGGTTTGAACATTTCAGCAGCTTCTGTTCCTGAAGACCGATGTGGGACGCAGGACAGACAGACTGTTGGACTGAGGCTTTGTTAATGTGGTTCTTCTTGTCATCGTCTGGATCATCTCATTGTCACGTCCCAGTCTTGTTGTCCTCATTTTGTCTCTTCTTACCTGCCCCCCCTCCATGTCCTCTTTCTTTCTGTTCCCTCTGTGACCTCATCATCTTCTTTGACATGTTGTCCTCTTGTCTAGTTATATTGTCCTCTCTTGCCTGCTTTAATGTCTTCTCGTCCTGTCATCTCCTTCTTGTCCTTTCAGTCGTCCTCTTCATCCTGCTGTTTTCTCATTATAACATTGTCCCCTGCGTTCGTGTCCTGTCCTTGTGTCTTGCTGCCTGATGTCTCTTGTCTCAGTCATTGTCCTGCAGAATATGAATCATGAACTGTACAGTTGTAAACTCTTGGGTGTCCAGAGATGCTGGTTGTGGTGATGTGTACTTGCCAGTGGACGGGATGTCCTGGGCTCAACCCCCAGGTTTTTATTTTATTATTATCATTTCTTTCTGAGGGCAGCAGTGGTTCAGTTGATGGAGCAGTCGTTGAACATTCCCGACCACGTGTCCAAGTAGTCTTGGACAACGCACTGAACTCCTGTCTGGTTTCCTGAACTCCCTGAATGGGAGGCTCTCGTCTGTCTCCAGAGTGAAGAAGACGTCAGACAGGGGCGATAAAGCTGAATGTCACACTGTGTTTTCTATTTACCGACCGTTCACTGGTGCAGTTCCACTGAGACAAACATCCTGATTCAGGAGAGGTGTCAGTCAAACCAGCAGCTTGACTTTTTATTTCAGTTTCAGTTTGGTCGTGATGAGTTTCAGTTTAACTCTTTACTCGCTCTCAGTTCTCTTTCTGGTGTTTCTGGTCACACTGGTGCTATTTTTAAAATGAAATAAAGAAACTGAAGACGGAGTCGTGCTCAGTGTGTCTGAAGACAAACACAAGAAGTGAACAAGTTCTTCTACATATTTCTTTACAGCATGTTGTTTAGCAGCAGATCAGTTTTGTTTAGTCTTGAACTGTTTGTGTATTATTGTCCAGCCTGAGTGTCTCAGTCGACAGTAATAACTTGCTGGTATGTTATTGTCATGTGGTAATGTCGCTGTAACCGCAGCTTCATTTAAAAAGTAGGAAGTTTTACCACAATAATGTAACTCTGAAAAAAGGAACTCTCAGCCTGCTGCATTAAGGGCGTAACGGTATGGGCTGTTTGCACTAATAAATAGTTTTATATTAACAGTGGATAAAATGAGCAAAGGACGGCGAACCCACAAAAGTTGTCTCCGTCGTCTTTCAGCCTACAATAAAATATTCTGTGCAGTGTAAAATACTGTTTGTTACAAGTCACATTCAAAATATGTTAAATATACTTAATTACTGGTGCAGCTGCTAAATTTGAAGCTAATCTCAGGTTTTGATAAAATCTTCGGAATCTAATATTTAATTTGTATTATTTCACCCAAGATAAATACAAATATTATGATTAGATATTTCAATTGTAGTGGAGTAAAAGTATTATGTAGTACTGAGAAAAAGTAAAAATACCACAGTACTACAGTACAGTGTGAGCTGCTGAGATATTTCTTATACATCTTATAAGAAATGGATAAAAATTGACCTTAGTGCTGATGGGTGCATCTGTTGGAGATGTGGAGGTTATGGGGGAGTCGTCCTAAATAAAGTGAATCAGAGTGGTGCCCCCTCCCCCCCAGACAGCCAAACGTCTGTGCTGTGACACGAGACAATTACCTGGCTGAGCCCATAATGACATAACCACATTCTCTGTTGCCGTGGTTACACCCACATCACATCAGTCCTACCGTCGTATACCTGTGCAGGTAACAGACCAGATCACACCTCCGGCACGTCCAATTGCACAAGAGCGTAAGTGGACCCCTCCCTCTGCCCCTCCTGCTGCCTCACTCTGATTGGCTGCCAGTCCTGCCCTTAATTAGCTCCTCATCCATCAACCCCCCCCCAACACAATGACAAGGTAATTGCAGGTTTGAGAGTCACACAACAGGACTCAGAGTTTTATTGATTCAATCAGTCAGAGGATTAAAGAGCTTTTCAAAGAGGAGCTGCCGGGCCTCGCTCACAGGAGTTTATTTGTTTTCCACAGATTGTTTCTGCACCACAATTATAGCTCTGGGCTGAAGAGAACGCTCTGGTGATTTAACAGGACCGTGGTGAACCGCAGTGCAGCACATACAGCAGATGACAAGATCATGAAAACACTCGGAGCAGCTGAGAGGCGGCGATTCAGTAGTAATGAGAGCTGTAAACAGTCTGGGCTGAAAATCCTCCAGCAGCTCTCACATTTCCTCCTCATTGTTTCAGGGTTTTTACTATTTAAAGGCTCCTGAGTGTTTGTTTCTGTGCTGATCACAGACTGGCAGTCAGCAGTGGATTAGCAAGTTTCTAATTCCAGCACACACACACACACACACACACACACACACACACACACACACACACACACACACACACACACACCTGGTGGACTATTTGAGGAGGCAGAAAACATGAGAGGTGAGAAGCTAAATGTTTCTGATTAAAAGAAAAGACTTTAAAAAGCCGCTGTGATGCATTCGACTTCGTTTAAAACCACAAACACGTCTGTGATATTTATCTGTGATATTTATCTGTGATATTTATCTGTGATATTTATTTGTGATATTTATCTGTGATATTTATCTGTGATATTTATCTGTGATATTTATTTGTGATATTTATCTGTGATATTTATCTGTGATATTTATTTGTGATATTTATCTGTGATATTTATCTGTGATATTTATCTGTGATATTTATTTGTGATATTTATCTGTGATATTTATCTGTGATATTTATTTGTGATATTTATCTGTGATATTTATCTGTGATATTTATCTGTGATATTTATTTGTGATATTTATCTGTGATATTTATCTGTGATATTTATTTGTGATATTTATCTGTGATATTTATCTGTGATATTTATCTGTGATATTTATTTGTGATATTTATCTGTGATATTTATCTGTGATATTTATCTGTGATATTTATCTGTGATATTTATTTGTGATATTTATCTGTGATATTTATCTGTGATATTTATCTGTGATATTTATTTGTGATATTTATCTGTGATATTTATCTGTGATATTTATCTGTGATATTTATCTGTGATATTTATCTGTGATATTTATCTGTGATATTTATTTGTGATATTTATCTGTGATATTTATCTGTGATATTTATTTGTGATATTTATCTGTGATATTTATCTGTGATATTTATCTGTGATATTTATCTGTGATACTTCATTCATCAAAGTTGCTCAGTGTTCTTGACCTGTTTACATTAATCTCTGTTTATTCATCATCCACCTGCTTTGAGTGGCCGGAGCTGCGGCCCCCACCTTCAACAGAACATCTGAAGAAGACTGATCCGAAACCTTCTTCATTAACACAGACACAGAGTTCAGGTCAGGTCCTGTTGGCCTGCTCGGTGGGGGGTGAGGGGGGTGAGCACTGCCATAATCTGCTCTGCTGTTTTAACCAGACTAAGACTCGTGTCCTGGTTTTGTCAGCCGTACCTGCCCACCAGTAACATGCAATAAATATCTTTTAAACAGTGTTGATTTCTGGTGCACAAGCACAAATCTAAGAACCTTTAGGGGAAAGTTTTTAGTGCACGCCATGTTGTTTCTCATGCTCACAGGAAATAAGAAGAAAAATGTCCTTTGTGGGCTCTGTAGATCAGAGTCTCTGTGTGCTTGTTTTGTGTCTTTGCTCAACTCGGCGTGCTGGGGTTTCCATCAGTGAGCCGTTGTGGACAGTTTCCCGCTACCTGGTACCTGGCACTTGGTACCTGGTACTTTGGCTGAGGCTGAGACGATACAAAAAGGTGACATGAAAACACTGCAGACTACTGAACTCGGACTATATCACTCTGCCTTACATCAGAGAAACTGGATCAGCGTATCCTCCTCCTGTCCTACCTGCCGTCATGTGGTGCTGGTTTTATCTGATAGACTTTCCAGCCAGAAATACTGAAGTCACTTCATAAGAGGTTCAGATCCACCTTCTGTTGTGTTAATTAGAGTTCAGTGATATTAGTGATTTAGTGATATTCAGCTTTACTGTCATCACTCATTCTTGACAGAATAAAAAGAAGCTGGCTGGTTACAGACGGTGGAACTGAAAGGTTGATGATCCAGACTCCAAAAGAAATGGACATTTTGACATTTTACCTCCTGGAGAACAATTGATGCTAACATGACTGCAAAACTCATTTAGTGTACCAGCTTTATTCATTTACTACTACCTGGTATTACTCTGTCCAACACTGTACACGGAGTACGTGTACTAGCTCATTTATCATTCACATTAAGCCGTAGCCTGTGTGATCGTGTACTCATTTCACCTTACTCAGTTTCCTTTGGGATGAATAAAGTGACATTTGATCAGGTAAACGCAGACCCTTGTAGCGGGGGCAGCAAGACTTGGCCTTTTAAATCTACAACAGGTCTTCTTCTCCACTGTTGGGACAGAGATAGTTTGTTGGACAGGTTGGGTGGAGAGTGGAGAGGTTTGTATATGCAGACAAGTAAATAGTGGAAACGACAGGTGCGACCAATCAGAGCGTGAGTAGTGGACTAAACCTCTGCGGGGTTGGGGGGGGGGGGGGGGGGGGGGGGGAAGAGAGACAGAAACCAGGTAGTCAGGGCTGAATCTGGGAGTAATTATGTCAGAACAGACACTGTTTGGATTTTTAGCACCAGGTTTTCTCAGCACACCTGTTCAATGGACAAGCCATAAGGTACAAAAGGTCAGGGGTCGGCACCATCAGACCTGTGGGGGCTCCTCAGTGTCCCCAGCCTGAACTGATGGACTGCCTGATGTGTCGAAAGTCACCGTTGTTGCTTCAGTGCTGCAGATGTTGAAACCTGCTGGGGGTGAAGACAGTTGTCCTTCATTGATGTCCTGTGGTCAGGTAGTTCTGCAAAACACCGCCGCTGTTTACGGGATGAGCCTGAGGTGATTGGCCAACAACACACCAAACAGGAAGTTGTGGTTTTTTTGAAGAACGTTCGTTAAATACACCCGAGGCCATGGGCCGCTCGGTACCTCCAGCTCCGACGTCACTGAAGGGAAAACTGTTACCTAACAGTCCTGATGGCAGGACGGCAGCCAGGTGGGATCATCAAGACTCTTTAATTCCTCAGGAACAATCAGCACTGAGGTGTTACGTCACCCAGCTGTTCTCTGCTCATTAATGCTTTATCAAACAATGGCCAAAGACCTTAATGCTCTTACTGAGAGGCCGCTGCTCAGTTCTCAGCGCCAGTCAACCAGCGAAAGCAACATCGGGCCAGCTGAGGCCGTCCGAGGCCGTCTGAGGCCGTCCGAGGCCGTCTGAGGCCGTCTGAGGCCTGCCAGGCCACGAGTGGCTGCCACGTTGTGACGTCGACTTTTCAAGCTCGGGAATTAGAACTCCAAGCTCCAAACTGAGCAAAGTTCAGCTCTAAGGAAAACAGTAGAACATTAGATCAATGAAGACAAAAAATATATAGATAATAATCTTTGTGTTACTTATATAAGATGTCATTACCACAGGGTAGAAGTACTCTAAGTACATTCAGCACTTATCATCATGAGAATGCACTTAAAATACCAAAAATGAAAAACAAGGCATTATATGACTGGATTACACTACTGATGTGTTCAGGTGGCCGTCTCTTTAATGCACAAGTAATAATCAACATCAACACTTATTCATTTTTAGAAAGACAATCTGCATATGCAAAGTAACTAAAGCTTCAGATACTTCAGATACTTCATACTGTGCCTAAGTAGAGTACTTGAGTAAATCTACCACTGATAAAAATCATCAAACAACTGCACAGTGAGAAGTTGCAACAGAGGAAACAAAGACACAGGAAAACAGAGTTTAAAGTTGATTTGAGACATGAAAACAACAACAGGACATAAAATAAAGAGACAGAAAGAAAAACATGAATCATTTCATACAGTACACATTCATGTACAACATGTACTACAGTAACAACAAGTTACTCTAACTCTGACTAAAGGTGTGCAGCTCGAAGCCTTGACCACATTCCCTCCTGCGGTTTCACGCTTGACGTTTAAATCCACTCTTTTTTAAATGAAGTTCGGACTGCGTCTGTTTTTAAGCATTAATCATTGTTTCCAAGTTTATAGGTGATTGAGGAACAAAAGCTCCTGCAGAAACATGAGTCCTTATGTTTCCTCATCGTTCCTGTCAATAAGGTGGTGTGTGTGTGTGTGTGTGTGTGTGTGTGTGTGTGTGGGGGGGGGGGGGGGGGGGGGGGGGGTCGTGACATCTGTCACATGTTATGACCCCACAACCCCCACCCCCTGGATTAAGGGTTAGGGGATACAGACCATAACTGTTCATAAATGATCAGCACCACTTGCACTTTAAAATCCGTTCTGTATGTAAATGATTAAAGACAGAATGAGTTCTGCTCCTGATTCTTGTTCTTAATAAGCTAAAGATCCATCCATTTTCCTAAACGCTAGTCCTCTTCAGGGTTCTGGGGGT
The DNA here is from genome assembly GCF_900324465.2 of Anabas testudineus. Classification (NCBI taxonomy): domain Eukaryota; kingdom Metazoa; phylum Chordata; class Actinopteri; order Anabantiformes; family Anabantidae; genus Anabas; species Anabas testudineus. The sequence continues at coordinate 765,974 of NC_046612.1, read as the reverse complement.
GCTGGAGTCTATTCCAGGTGTCACTGGATGAGAGGTGGGATACACCTGGACAGGTCCCACACCAGTCATCAGTTAACTTGTCTTCTCACTACGGCACCACACACCAGATAAATCAAGCCGAGAACATTTGGACTAAAGAACCACAAGTGACAATAAACCTGTTTAAAGATGCAGTTTAGTCTTTGCTTAATGTTAAATTCTAGTGATTCTAGTAAATTCTCTGAGTTTCCAGATTAAGAAAAAGACACAATGGGAAGAAGTGGTAGAAGGAGGCTTTTCTCACTCACACTGATTAAAATCTGTGGTGCAGAGTAACAACAGTAAGTACATTTACACAAGTACTGCACTAAAGTACACTTTTTGTGTATTGTCCATTTTTTCCATTTTTGCCCTTTTTACTGCAGACATTGTCAGAACCTTTGGTACTTTTCAGATTATATTTCAGAATGTAACTGAACAATGATGATGATGAACCTTTGAAGATTCACTTCCACTGAGGTCAAATGCTGAACGCAGGACTTGTGTAAAGGTTTTACCCCACAGCCCCTGATTCCCCTGAAGGGAGCAGGTGACAGAATCTGCACTCATCCAAGCAAAGGCTGTGGAATAAAATCCAGGCAGTGGTTGTTTCTAAATACAAAACTGTTCCTCAGTACGGTCTGATTAACACCAGTTACACCAGAAGAGGCAGGTCTGACAAATGAAGCATAGATTCCCTCAAATGGACTGTGGTCCATCCCTCCATCTCTTTTTCTGCAATTAAAACCTTTAAAAAAAATCTTGCAGCTCTTCCTAGAGCTAATACTACTACTACTACCACTACTACTACTACTATTACTACCACTACTACTGCTACTACTACTACTACTACTACTTTGTAGTTCTTCTCCTTGACTTGGATATTTTGCCTTGAACCTCACTTTCATTCTGGATAAAAGCATCTGACCAATAACTAAATGTAAATGTAGACGGGCTGAGTTAAAGTTTCTAACTTGAACCCTCTAAACTGCTGTGGACGGAGCTGAAGGTGCAGGGCCGACCCGTGATCCCAAATATGACACTAAATAAATAGCATTTACTGTTTTTGTGTACTTGTACTGTGTCATTTTGCTTTTTGAAGTATTTTTAGTGTGTTTTACTTCACTACAATTAAAATCATCACCATCATTGCGAAGCTAAAAAAGGAAACGATGAGATCTCCCGTTCAAATGGACGGTTGCTCGTTCCTCTGACAAACGAGAACTAACTGCAGATCAAGAAGAACGTGAGTGTAAACCACACTGAGCTGAACATGAACGTCACTGAGAGCTGCTACAAAAACCCTGATCTGTGCTAATATCCTGTAGTTTTACTGCTGCTGTTGGGAACCTGGTCTCTAGCTGAAAGGTATGAACATGTTGTCACAGTGCAGCTCGACCAGATGAGCCTCTCGGCCACTCGTCCAGCGGTTAAACTGTTTCTGTGTCTTTGTGTTTTTCTCACATCGTTTTTCTGTATCAGCATGTTTAACATATTCCTTGTTGTAGCTACGTGAGCTTGTTGTTGACCTAGTTAGTGTTTTTTGTTAAGTAACTGCTCATGTGTTAGTGTACAACAGGAAACTGTACTTCAAAATAAAAGCAGAGTTACCCCTTCATCAGTTTAAACTGGTGTGTACTGGAATGATCCCTTATGGGTTTGGGCTCATGGAGCGTGAACTTCAGGATGATACGTGTCGATTTGTAAATGTCCCTCAGTGTATGAGCTCACTAAGATGAATGTCTGGAATGGATCTGTTAGTGACCGTCCACTCGCAGATGAGGACGGACTGGACCTGATAAATAATAATAGTTTTATTATGAATGTGCAGCAAAAGCATGAAAACAGCCACAAAGACGCACAAACTGCAGAACAGAGAAAAAGAGAGCATGACTACAGAGACGTGCACAACAACCACATCCACAAAAGATGTGCAAATAAGGACATAACACAACAGCACAATGATGCAGAATGACGAGGAGACGCAAACAGAAGGAAAACTACTAGAATGATGAAAAACTGATGCAAATGACTGAAAAGAGTTTGAGTGTGTGAGTCCTGAGCTCATTTTAGACGTCCCATCATCGCTAAATAAATCATTAATGAGTCCATTTAAACGGAGAAGTTTTAGTGTTTAATAACTGAATGTTGGATTTAATAATGAAATGAATAAAGTTCTTTGAATCAGGAAATAAACTTTAAAGGAATGAGAAGAAAACATGTTCTAACCCTGGAGGATTTTATTTTCCCTCCTCACATTGTTGTGATAGCGCACACACACACATACATGTACCCCCTCCCCCACACACACACACACACACCCTGTGCACCCCCCATGATGACTCGTCCCATGATTTAGGTGACAGATTGTGTTGATTGATGACTCGGCGTCCTGGAGGTTCATTTGCGTCGTTCTTCCAAAACCACAGAGCACAATAACACCTCGCCCTGCCAAACCCGCAAGACCGGGCGAGAGACACCCTGCGTAGGTGAGAGGGAGAGAGGAAGAGAGAGAGAGAGGAGGGGGGAGGACTTGCCTGGGGGGTGAGGTGAGGGAGAAACAGAGAAGTTAGAGAGAGATGGAGCTGAAGGTGTGGTCTGACCTCAGAGCGATTACCAACCTGCTCATGTTTATATCCAAACTGTCTCTGTGTTCACCACCAACCACGCGTCTGAAATATCCAAAATTTACTGTACACGTCGAATCAAGATTAATGCTGCGTTTAACGTGCCAGCATGGTTTGATTCTTGGATCTGGGCAGGGCTCTGCTCTGCTTCACACTAGGATTATCGTCATGAACTGAAACTAATGCAAAAAGTGCTGGTTTTAATATGTTTGTGTCACAACTGGAAGAAACTACAGAGAAAAACAAAGACAGTTGTCAAAGTTCTGTGTGTTATTCAAAAGGTTCCTGCAGCTGCAGCCTCCAACCTTTAGGTGGTGACAGAACGCACCAAGACTTTCAGTCACAGTTCACTGTGACACTGTACACTTTAAAGTACACAGTACAGTGCTGATGATCCTGTAGTAGCACTGGACGTTTGGTGAAAAGTGAAGTCAGTGAAATGTGTTTCAGTAAGGCTGAGGTCACCAGGTTAGTACAGCAGAGCAGCCCCAGAGCATGATGCTCCCACCACCGTGTCTAACAGCAGGTTTACCTCACCTCTTCTAACTGACAGACAGACACTCCTGACTTTTAATTTGCTTCACTCAACTGTTTGTTTTGGACTCAGTGACTCCGAAGAGCTTTGGGGATTTTTAAAATTCGGAACCAAAGTTTTTTGGACTGCACATTAATGAAGCTGCTGGACTTCCACGTTCGGGATCCAGATGAAGCAGGGCAAGCTTGCAGCATCACCAGTAGAGACTTCTTACAGACATAACCTACAGAGTGATTACAAGCAACCCAAACCCACAGAGAGCTGATCAGATCCAGTCCCCTTGAAGTCTGTGGGAGGACTGGACTTGTTGTTGAGTTAATGTTTACCCTGTATGTGGGAGACAATGGTGGTGAGAGCAGCCTGTGATTATATTGTATGTTAGTCACATCTGTATGTTCTCATGAAATTATGGTGAAACTGAATTTTACCTCAGTCAGCTGAACGACTGCGGGGGTCTCTGCTGACCACTCTGACCAACGCTGTGGTGGACACTCAGCACTTTTCACACAGGAGCTCAGCCTGTGAAGAACACTGTAAAAAGTCTGCAGCTGAACCACGGCTGAGAGATGTTCATGTTATTTAATGTCTTTGTTTTACTGGGACCCATGCTGAAGCCCAAAAATTGAACCAGACTAGAGATTTGAGATTCAGCTGCTGGTTATTGTCTCACAGAGATACTAAACTAACAATGACTCCACAGAGGAAGAAGCTTCAGTAAAGAGAGAAATGAACTTAAATTAGAAATACGTAGTAGAAGAAGTACTTAAAGTACCATGAACATCCGTCTAAAAATCACAGTCACGTCACAGTCAAATCTAAAATCAAAAGGTTTTCTGCTTCTTCACAGTTGAAAAATGAAATAAATCATTGGTTTTACAAATAATTTAATTAGTCAGTGACCAGGTGGAACCACAGCACCAAGTGGGATCAGGATCAGTTCTGTGGACATTTCTTCAGAAATAATAATCAATACTCTGTGTTCTGTTTCTGTTTGTTAGATAGTACACAGTTCAGCTGGACATGAATCAGAAGCGTTGTGGTTTCCTGTGTCTTCAGCAGCTCTGAGGTGAATTTAAACATGATGAAATGATCTGACAAATAACCAGAACCACAGACAGTCGTCTTCCCTCGAGACGCTCTGGAACCTGAAGGTCCTGTGTCAGTTCAGCAGCTGGAGCTGAGTGTGCACGGGCGGCTCCTGCAGACCGAGCTGAACCAGGCCGACGCTGCGTGAGGGTTAAATTTAGCTCGGTGTGGTGTCAGCAGGGACATGACTGAGAGTCATAGGAGAGGAAACACCAGAGCCTCGTGGTCTCATGATGACTGATGTTCATCACTGCTGTCACCGACACACTGACCTACTGCCAGACTGGATCCTAATAAATATCCATTGTTATTGTGCCATCAGGAATCCCCCCGCTGCTCCCACCGTCACGCTGCTGGTTTGTCCAAACTTCTTCTTCAAACCCTCCGAACTTTATTTTTGATTCTTGCGAAGAAAGCTGCAGAATGACTTACTGGTTTTACAGCTCTGTTATGAAAAATGTCTTTCACAAGTACTTTGGTCTGATATTTCCTCTTTAGACCATGTTGTACTTCGACTGCACCTGCTCAACACACCTGAGAACTACAGAGTCACCTGAGTCCAGGCAACAGCAGTGCTTTACCTTTCAAGCGCGTTTGCATGTAATTCATGCTTTTATTTTGAAATGTCATGAAAACATCACATTTCTTTGCTGCCACGAAACAAACTGGAAACTGAACGAGAGAGGAGCGGAAATAAGGAGAGGACACAAAGGAGGAAACAAGGAGAGACACAAGGTTTTTTCTGTCGATTTTCAAAAAGATCAAAATGATCAGATCGTTTTTTTTATTCTTCTAAATTGTAAAACCTGGAGCCTACATTACCCACAATGCACCAGACCACCTGCACAATTAAGCCAATCACAGCAGCTCAACTGAGTTGTTAATGCTGCTGGTTTATTTGTAAAATTTCTAATTTGGCATCATTCAGTTGCAGGAAACTACTGAACAACACAAAAGATGGATCTGATTCTTGACCAGTTCCACAGGTCTCAGTAACCCTGAGGACCTGTACGTTCTACATTCATTATGATAGAAACTATAATGTGAGAGAAACTCCAGGGGATTTTAAAAACTTCCATAAGTGACGAGGCTGCAGGGCAAAAATTCTCCATGTTGTTAAAGTAAAAAGTTCACTCTCTCGCTTTCGTGACAGAGCAGAGCCTGTGAAACTTTCAGACTTCTCCTCATCTCTGAGCTGAGCTGCACTCTCAGCTCAGATGATGACAGCGGCTGAAATCCAGAGAACAACTTTCCCAGGTTTCCCTGAAGCATTTTTGGGCACAGTTCACCTCCCGAGCAGCAGAGGAGGAATTATTTTCAGGAGGCTTCTGGGAAAACGCAGCCTTAAAGGATTCGTTTTCAAGATATGTGTGTGAAGTTCCTGTTAATGTGGGACATGTGTGTTAACTGTACAGTCTGAGTGTCGGAGCCAAGAACAGCTCCGAGCTGGAGCGGTGCCGGCAGTCCGATTGTTGTTTGGTGCACAACAACACAACCAAATAATGTGGTGAACTCATTCAGAGGTTATTTTTACTGGCTGTGTAACAGGAAGACGACAAGTCTGAAATCCTAAAACACAACTGACTCCAAGTGTTCACATTAAGACACGAAATAAAATGGAATTAAAGAGACTTTACACATTGGAAGTTGCACCGGCTGCAGGAGTCCACTGGAGATCTACGCTTGTGGTGAAACGTGCAGCTCTGCTGTGTCTGCTTTGGGCCTTTCCTCTTCAAACGGAGCCTCGTCTCAGCTGTGTCCGAACCAAACACGTCTCCTCTGTTATGGATGTTTAGTACCGGCTTTGAGCTGAGTCTAAATCAGTTTCTGTTCAGCCTCGGAGCTGCTGTTCTGTACGATCGTCCTTCGAGGTGGAACCGCTTCTGTGAACCTCTGGCTTCAGTCCAAACCTCAGTGAGTGAAACGTGTTCTGTGAACGGTGGCTTCAGTCCAAAACAGATTTAGCGTAACTATGTAAACTCAGACAGTAGCAGCAGCGGGACACGTGAAGGAGACACAGGACACCACGATCCTGTTTCAACACTGCTAATGAGCCGCAGCTTTCTCTCAGTTATCGGTTTGACATCAGGAGCGTCGATGTGGGTTAGTAGGGCCCTGCTCCACCTCATGCCAGACTAATTAGTCATGATCTGTTGTTTCACTGCAGCTCATCCAGTCACCTCATCTTCTACTGCAGCAACTGACGGTTCTGCTTCTTTGTCCGGTTCATCAGCTGAAACTGTGAATGAATCTAATCGAACCAAACCGTGGGACATTCGATCTTCACTGAAAATCACAGCAGCTGTTTCCTGCTGATGTGCTCTTGAGCCACAAATCAACTCTGCTTTTAATTATCCTGTACACTCACACATGTCGACGTAATGACTTCATGAGAATTATGCAGCAGAGTGTTTGTTGGTGAGCAGGAATGTGTGTGTGTTGGTGTCACTGTGCGAGTGGTGTCAGGAACTTACTGGCAGCTCAGATCTCACTGATTCTGCTGTGTTCCAGGGAAGCCGAGCTGCAAGTGTGAGCTAGAAAGAGAGAGTGGCCTTTGAACAGCTGGTTAGTGTAGTGGTAGCATCACCGCCTCCCATGAGGGAGACTGGGGTTCAAATCCCAGCTGTGGTCTACCTCCAGTAAGGGTCCTTAGGCAAGACCTCCTCATGCTGCCCTGCCTACCGTTGTACCCAAAGGCAAGAAAAAGTATGTGAACCTTATAAAATGTTGTGGTTTAAAACTGAGTGTTCTTTGTGCTCTTGGGGTCATTTTGACTGGTCGCTCACTTCCTGGTAGAGTAGCCACAGTCCCAAGGTGTCTTCATTTGTAGATAGTTTAACTGTAGAATGGTGAGTTCCTCAAGTCTTTGACATCACTTTGTAACCCTTTCCAACTTTATGTAAATCAACAATTCTTGATTGAAAGCTCCTTTTAGTGCGGCACGGCTCACTAAGTGTATTCTTCTTATACAGAGTGTTTTTTGTCCGTCGAAGTAGCTCTACTGACTCCAATTAGTCACTATGAGGTTTTTATGGTTAATCTGACTAAAGACATGAAAGATCAGAATTTTTTTGTGTTATTATTTTAGGCTCATTCTATTTGTTAATACTTCTGATTAGATGAAGATCAGATCATGTTTTTTTCTGGCCACTGAGAAGATGTTGTCATGGTCACAATAAGCTGGGATACTCTAGTGCCAATGTTGCGTGACTTTACCATGTGCAGCGCGTTAAATAAACTGATATTAAATAATAATAACACACATAACTGTCATTGAACCATATCAACAGCAGTAATTACAACATAAAGCAGCTTTGTTTAAGTAACTAGCCATTAGTGGAGAGATGAATCCAGTCCAACAGGCTGTTTCAGGGAATATCCGAACATGAAATAACAACCTGTTGTAGCCACAGACGTGTTACACACACACACACACACACACACACTATGACTGTACACCAGTGTAGTGACACACCTACTGTCATTTACTGTCATGGGTGAGAGGCCTCAGGTTGGCGGAAGGAATGAGAGAAATGCAGCTGAGGATGAACAATTACAGGTGATAGTTAATTTGTTTAGTTTGGATCTGGTGCAGGTCGACATGCTGTGGAGTTCAGTATAAAGTATAAAATCAGTTCTTCTGTGGATTCGACGTTTGTGTCGGGCTGCAAACATCAGGACAGCAAACTGCTGCACGAAGTAGTTTGTTGTTTTCCCAGTTCATCGCATGAACCTGAACGTGTGACATGTGATGTAGTCTCTCCTGAGACTGGATGGCCTAAGGTCTCAGACTGATTTCATCAGTCATATGTTCATATTGTGGACCTGAACCTGGTTCGTGTTTGCCGTTCTGCTGTGACACACCAAGATTCGGTCTTAAGACATTTTCCATAAATGTCCAACACATGTGAGACGTCCTGGTCTCTGCACTCACCTGGTCTCTGGTGCGCTCTCCGACACTGAACCACTATGTGCAGAGATGTGAGACAGAAACCTGATTTGGTTTGTTCACAGAAAAACTTGTAATTTAACTGCTGATGGCATCTTGACAGAGAATTCAGCAGTTGTTCTCTTTTTACCATGTGAGGAAGGCTGATGACCTGCGCGATCGTCTGTCACAGTTTGGCGTGTCCGCCCACGTTAACAGTAAGCGGATTAAGGTCTGCTGTACTTGATCGCTTTTTACCTGGCAGGATGTGGGTGGAGAGGGAAGTACGCCAGTCGCTGCTGCAGTGAAGCCGGACGATGCCAGCGGGTCTGGGCGAGGCCCAAACCGAGTGAAGCAAAACTCACTCGGCAACAAACGTGACTCATGAGGAAAAGATCACAGGAAGTTAGAAGTTAGCACTTTGTTTATTATTTGTCTTCGAACTGGCGAGTCATGGCTTCACCTTGTAATTATTTCTTTACTAATTCATTTTCTCGCTCCACATGCAGCCCAAACTTTTCTGTTACGATCTCTTTTGTTTATGTGTCAGTATTTTAGGATTCAAATACGTGTGCATTCATCAAATGACACATTTTGTGTGTCAGTGCAAATGAAGCAGATGATGTTGAGGGAAAGATAAGAAGTGAGAGGAACAGATTAAAAGAAGAAAGGAACAGATGGAGGACGACAAAACGGTGAAATAAATCGGAAAATAACTGCTTCTGGGATTTTAGAAATACTGCTGCACATGCAGAATAAAATCACCAGTCTTCACGCTGAGACAGTGGGTTCAGCTGGTGGCACACGGTCAGTTTGAATCTGGTCTCACTGAGTCTTTGCTCACGGCGTAGGGCTGCAGAGCTACAGGCTCTTTATAGCTTTGGCTTCAGAAACAACCTGAGAAAGTTGAATCAGTCGTTTGTTTTCTCACATGAAACCTAAAGTGTTCCGACATATTTATCTGTATTTTTGCTGTTTCTCCTCTGACTCTTAAACAAAAGGCCGTTCATCTCCCAGCAGCTGTAAATCACTCTGTGATCCAACAATCACTGCGTGTATGAGATCTTCCAACATCCAACAGGAAAACTGTAATAAAGCGGAACAAAAGGATGTTTTATTTAAAGGGCAGGGGACAAATACAAAATATCAACTAAAAGAGACCCGAAAACACAATGGAAAAATACAAACAAAGCCAACCTGACACACAAAGTAACAACGGAAAACACTGGTGACACAGGCAAAAATACAAACTAGAAACCAACACTGTCACAAAACAAGACGTGGCACAAACACGAATGGAACACAAACGAACTTACGAATAAGAAACACAAAGTAGCAACGAAAAACTACGTACTACTGTGGACAACAACTATCAGACAAACTAGATGGACAAAAGTAAAAAACCAAAATCACTGCGGAAGGCAGGCAACTCTCAAACAAACTCACAAACGAAACCAGGGTGAAACAAACAAAGTGCAGTCCAGAGTCCAAAATGACTGAGTGACGAGTGGAGTAGATCCATGAACAGTGTGGACTGACGGGAGCTTATAAAACAGAGGGACCACAGGTGAAATGAATGTCCGGTGAGTGGAGGAAGAGGAAGTCCATATGTGGGTGTGTCAGGAGCGCGAGAAACAAAAACCAAACCCACAGACAGGGTCAAAGGGAGGAATCGTAACACATGTAGATTTCACACAGTTCCAACTTTCTGGATTTGAGTTGAATTGGACTGAGAACAACTCCTACAAATCATATTCTGATATATTCTGATATCAGACAGCAAATGAGTTTTTAAAGTGTACATGGGGCCTCGTTTGTGGTTTGTAAAGTGTTTGCAGAGATGCTGTCTGGCTGGATGCGTTTCAGAGGAAGCAGGTTTCCAGTGAAGACCTGGGAGGAGCAGCTGTGGATGATTCAACCAAAATAACAGCACAAGGTGATGAAAACCGTGAACTCAAACTACGTTACAGCACGGATCCCTCACGGATCACTGAGAGGTATGAAGGTGCTGCATATCGAGTTACAGCAGTGTGTGCATGTATGTATCCAAGCACGTCGACGCCGAGCAGGTCGAGAGATGAACATCAGTTCAATGCACATATACAAAGCTATGTCTACACAGAACATACGGTTTGATTTTCCAGTTCACACTACATCTTACTTTACTATCTATCCAGATTTATTGGCCCCGTATGTTTGTGCACACAAGGGATTTGTCTTCAGTTTCAGGTGGCTCCTATTTCGTCACAGTAACAATCACAGTAACACGGAGAATTCACACGAGGATCTGTCTGCACCTGTACAGATTCAGATGGAGCTGATTGAGCTGCAGTTTAATGACTGAAGGTAAAGTAGGACACTGCAGGACCTGCACAGTTTATTCTCTCCATTCCCGTAGAAATGTCCCAGCTCCGTCCACATGAGGCTCGAACCTTGTTTATGTTTGGTAGCACAACTCTTAGTGAGAAGCTGTTCTCAGTGATGAAGACTAACAAAACAGCACACAGGAGTCGTCTCACTGGTGGGAACCTACAGTCCATCCTGAGAATCTCCACAACACAGAACCGCACAACAAATATAAATGAACCACCACTGTTGTTGACTGTTCTCCTGATATGATCCACTGTCAGGTCCTTAGTTTCCTGGACGTGGCTCTGAGGTGACCTCCTGGATCTTGATGTGACCTTTGTTGCTCGACTACACCTAGAGAGAAACAGTGGTGTTGAATGTTCTCCATTCTGTAAGAAGGTGTCATTTTGAAGCGCTGCCGTAAAGATGCTCCTAAGTGTGTTTTGCTCTGGTAGCCGGCACCCGGGCCTTAGCGGACATATACTGTGTATCACCTTCTAAACATTACATGGTGACAGGTTCAGTTTCCTGCAGCAACATGTGGGCGATGGAAACACTACTCGGACCACTACTACTGTATGTGCAGCTGTGCACCATGAAGGAGTTACTAGAGTTGGAGTAAGACTGGGGTTAATTCTAATAATACACAACTGGTTGGAAAATGTCACAAAGCCGAATGTGACAGAAATCATTTCCATACTGAACACGGTTGTGAACTCAGCACAGCGAGGCGGCATATTGGAGCTGAAAGAGGCAGTGTAAAAGGGGCTACAGTCCACCGGTGGAGTCTACCTCTCGGATCGGACTTCGACAGTGAAGAACCATATTTCTCCCACTAAATCCCACTACCGGGACATTCAACATCATATTTATACAGAAAGTTTTAAGTGCTACTAGTAAAAAGCTTTGGAAACCAAGAAAGATGATTTATTAGAATCTGAATAGCTGCATGAATAAAATGTCAGACTTCATGTGAAAGATCTTAAAGATCAATATGGGTAAAGGAAATGTTTGCAGTGACACGCTGATATTGATCCTGGATAATCTGATGGAACAGGTTTGATGCACAATTTTGCTCTTTGCAAGCAAGTATCACGAGATGCTGATGAAAATACCAGAAAAGGTCGGTTCATGTTTCCTCTCACTGAGCTTTAAGGGGTCTGTGAGTGATTCTGGAGAAGCAGTCGGTGTCAGAACTGAAAACAGGTTTAATGAGCTGAACACAGGTTAGTAAGTGGTGAACTCAGAGTAAAATGAGTTGTGTCTACCAGAGGGCTGCACTGAAGCTAATCAGCATCCAGAGGAGGGTTTGAACTTCTAAATATCTGCTGATGCTTAGAACAGCGGTAATAAGTCAAACACTATTAGACAGTGTGAGAGCACAGAGCAAACCGTGAGACAGAACGAGTCATGGAAAGAGCCTGACGGACCGTCTGACCTTTACAACGGCATGACATCAACAGAAACACACACATACATACGAGCCTCATGACTGTGCAGTGACAGGAAGTGACAGAGGGAACCCGAGCTGATCTGAAGCTGAGTTACTGCGAGTTCAGCACCAGATTCTCTTCACGTTCCTTCCCTGAGTCACAGCAGCAGCAGAAACACAGTGACAGTGGAGGAAACGACCTCATCAGACTGTTGAAGCTCCATGTTTTCTTCAGATGAAGTTTAGAGGCCGGAGTTTCCATCACTTCCACTGTAGAGGACCGGTATGAGCAGGAAGTCCAGTTACGGCGCCGGGCCACCTGACCCGTCATGACGTCAGTAATGATGTTTACATCCTCCTCCTCCTCCTCTCTTCATCTTTTCCCTCAGTACAACCACAGTCTGACCTGTGACCTCTGGAGCAGTCAGTGTCGTGTTCAAGGGAACCACAGTAGTGTTGATGTTTAATCAATCCACCCACATATAACCCTGCTGGGTCGGGGCCACAACTTTCTTCCTGAAGCTCTAGTTTGAGTATAGTGAATTATTTTAGACGTCTCTCTGCGTTTTCTATTTTAAAATATCTGAACAAGCAGGTTTAAATGGATACAGAGGAAGTAAGTGCATGGGGTGATGGAGAAAGGGACACGCGGTCCACGTGTTTTCATGGCAGATGAGGATCGGGGTTACGTCTGTGTTCAGACTGAACAACTTTATCAAACTGTCTGGATAACCTTTAGTCATTTCGCAGACGCTTTTATCCAAAGCAGCTGGGTAAGCGTAAGGACCACAGCTGGGATTTGAACCCCAGTGGAGGGCGGTGACCACTACACCAACCAGACATTTATTGACCGTTATTTGTTTCCATTTTTCTGAAACCATCTCTGCAGCGGGTCACAGTTTCATCTCAGACAACTGTCACATTTTCACCGTGAAACTGAAGAAAGGTTGAAACCTGAAGACTGTGAATGACGTTCTGCTCACACGTCTGCTGGGCTGGACTTCACAGACCTTCATTAACTGAGTCCGACCAGTGTCATGTCAGCAGCGCTGGAGCGAAACAATAAATTAATAATAAAAATGAATATTAATGAGAAGATTTTTAAATCAGATGTCAGATATTTCTTTGATTTAGTATTTAATTGAAATGATTAATGGGTTAAGTATTTTTATGTGGCACCCATTTGTTCTCCAGGCCAGAATGTGATCTGGTTTCCACGTGGTCCCAGATGTTACCTGTGGTGTCCAGGTCCCACTGAGAGCTGCACATATTTCTCACACGCTGGACGTCTCTTTAACACAGAGTCCATTCTTAAAAACGTGTTTTCACATGCTAATAAAGTGCGTCATCTAATTGTATTTGACATGTTTTCATGTCGTTTTTGACGAACGACTCCGACTTGAAAACACTCAGAGCTTCATTAAAGCTCTGGTCTGTAAATCTAATCTGTGTCCCTCTCATTGTTTGTGGTTTCTTCATTTATTGTTTCATAATGGGACACTGTCAAGTCCTGGAAGACAAATAAACTTTATGTGAATGGTGATAAAACTCTGGTGAGATGAAATGAAAAGAATCCAGCAGAGAACAAAGGCGAACAGAAACAAACCGAGCAGAGATCAGCAGCGGTCTGACAGAATGACAAGCAGCTAATTCTCATCATTTCTCATCACTTCTTTCTCCTCCACAAACCACAGATATGGCTGCCACGATCGCCGCCCCTCCCTCGGCAGATGACGAGTCAAACCCCCCTGGTTCCCCTCCGGCTGCCTCCCAGCCAATCACATTTCTTCTTCCTAAACCTGTTTGGTTTGAGGAGCGTCAGTGGAAACAGCAGGGAGCTGGAATCTGAGAGGAGACACAACCCCGGCTCCTCGCTGACTAACAATCTGTGGGATCCTGCGGTCGGTCTCTGACCACCAGACACCCCCGGTTTGATGTTGTTTTCCCATCAGGCTGTTTTGCTCCCCGCTGACTGCAGGACGATGAGGTGGTGTCCAGAGATGAGTCACATGGGACTGGAGGAGAGGCTCAGGCCAGATGCCAACGTCACATCGCTCGTCTGATGTTTGGGGCTTTTGTTCCATGAATCTGATCATCAGAGGTTTTCGGTGTGTCCAGTCCCTTTAGTCCAGGTGAACTGAAAACGGAACCAATGAATGAAGTTTGGTGATGCAGCCTCCCAGCTGGAGAGTGAAAAATAAGCCGAGAGGGGGGAGCAGAGACCACAGGTGTCATCGGCATCTCTAGAGACACGGCAGGTGAGTTGAGGAGAGACGGCCTGTGGTCAGTGAGCCCAGAGAGGACAACGACTCCGCAGGCGGGGAGTTGTTATCACAAGCCTGAGACGAGGTAGAGCGGTACTGAGGGAGTTTCTGTGGGTGGACAACAAACAATCTTTTTCTGGGCAACTGGACACAGTCGGGTTAAATACCTGGTGCACAGGTGTTTCCAATCCATTGGGCTGCTCCTCCTTTCACTCTGAAAGAGAATTTGAATATTGCCCAGCATCATCTTCCTCGTCAGTCTCCCACTGACAGACGGGAACGTTCTGTGTGTAATTCTTCTATGAGAACAAACTGAACCAAAGGTCACAGGTTCACAACCTGATCAGCTGATTCACATTTTCAGGTTTCTCTCAGTTCGACCACCTGGTTTCCATGTCCCTCCTTACACTGGTCATCGTTAGTCTACTAGTCTATCTGTATTCATAGCTTTGTTTGACAAAAACATCTTTCTGCTCAGCATGACATTGGTGCAGAATTGGCCTTTACAAGGAAGGTTGTGTTGACACGCGCTGAGGCAGGACTGAAGAGGACTGTGTGTGAACCAAGTCTATCTGTTGTTGGACTGTTTCACTCACACTGAGATCAGAGCAAATATTTAATTACAGCATTTCGTAAACGGGGAACAAAGCTCCAAAAACCAAACACCTGCCATGGTCTGTAGTCTCCGGTAAACTAGGATCAACATCAAGAAGTGTAAACTCAGCCAAAGACCCCACGTCCGTCAGCAGTGTAGACCACGAGGCTCTTCACTTCACTCGTCAGAGATGGTGTTCAATGGGTTAAGAGACAGAGCAGCTTCCAGCAGCTGAACTCACTCACTAATAGAGAGCAGAGACACTCTTCTTCCTCACAGTCACATTGTTAAGGCAGTGTCCAGGTTTGACTGACAGGAACCAATCAGAGCCAAAGGTAACTCAGGTATGTTTTTACTGTTTGTACACACACACCAGCTGAGCTGTGTGTGTGTGTGTGTGTGAAGACCATGGACCATGTTTGAATGAATGCGACTCAAACAGGAATGTAAACAGCAGAAACACATAAACACGATTCAGATTCAAGCACTAAACAAAAGCTGCCTTAAAAAAGGACAAATGCCAGTTACCATGGAAACGGAGGTCAGTCAGAGGTCTGTGCGTACACAGAGCATCAGGATGTCCGAGGACGAAGGAGCACGGTGTCGAACGTGAACGACTGTCGTTCGACATGTGAGAGAATCACAGTGAATGAACCCAGGATTTACTGAAATACTTGAATACTGCAGAGATACTTGAATACTTCAGTACTCTGCAGTATGTACAGTATCTCTGCCTGTGGTTAGGTATCCACTTGATGCTCAGTCAGCTGTTCGGGTCACACAGGTGAACTCGGGTTCTTTTTGGATCTGGTTCCATGTCTCTTACTGAGTCCTTCTCATGAAATTAAGACTCAGTGACACTGGCGTAAAAAGACCATTTCAAACTGGGCCTTTTCCTTCTTCTTGTTGCTGGTTTTATTTCCTCAGTGCTTGATAGAGAAATGTATGAAAAGTACTGATCTGGTCTTAGTCAAAGGTCAAACTTGAATAATTAGTCTCTGTAACATAAACATTTGGTTGTCAACAAATATTCCTCGTCACAGTTTTCCATAACGACACTAACACTGATCCCACATGAAGTGAACGCATCACGAGCCTCGGGTGGTCTTTGGCGTCGTCACTGGAGGAATCTAAATCAAATGTCAGCGTCAACATCAGGAGAGTATTGGTCCATGCCCACAGACGGTGCTGCCAGTTAGACACATGATGCAGTGTGTGTGTGTGTGTGTGTGTGTGTGATGACTTTTCGACAATTTGTCCTAAAAAGACACAAAAAGGAAGAAGAGGAGAAGCCTTTTCTCTGTCAGCCCTTTTCGCTTCCCCTTTCTCCAGGAGGCCTCCTCAGTGAGGAGCAGCCGTTACACGGTGACTCACCCGCCCTCCTGCTCCTCCTGCAGACAAACTGGACCAACTGTTCTCAGGTCGTGTTTAATTCACCGGCCTCCTGAACTACACTGTGTATTTGCAGGGAATAAATAATAATACGTACTTTATTGATTGAATTGTTGTTTGGACAACTGCACTAGGTGCTGCTGCTACTGTGGGGTTTTAAAGTCTTGGTGCTTCTGCAGCTGACCAACAAACAAACTGCAGGTATCTTTCATCAGAGCTCTATCATGATGATGTAACACCTTCCAGTGATGATGTCACAGAGCGCTGTGAAGTGTGAAAGTGACACTTCCTACGATAAACTCCATCACAGCAACAATGCTGGTTTTAAATGCCGTAGTTAAATCATAGACAGATACACGCAGCTGACTAATGACGGTGAATTGTTTACATGCCGTCGACCATCACCTGTGTTGGAAGGGTGGGGTCCCCTTGGCGTGGCTTGTCATAATCCATAATCCACACATGAACCCACCCTGCAATTATTTTATTACTTTGAAGGCTCCGAGTCTAAAACCTCACAGATTTTACACATTTTATTTTGGCTGTCTGGGATTTCTGGATTTTCTCTGTAGCCCAAGACCTGCCGAGACCAGAACGAACTAGTGCGTGTCCGCTTTCAGCTGGATATTTCAGTGAATAGCGTGTGGTGACTTTGCAGAAATCCGACGTGTAAAACCTAAGATTACATCAGAGCAACATCTGGGTTTCCCTCCCTGAACTTCACTCGATCTGTCCTCCATCGCACAGTGTCCGTCTTGGTCTCTGATGGCGATGATGAACCAACATCCTCTGCAGGTCGGACTTTATGTCCTCTGACTCACTGTTGTGTTTCTGTTGCTTCAATCTCACATTTACACACTTGTGAAAGTCTCTGGACTGACTCCACCTCCTGACATCTGAACATCCTTTACATTAAACACTCCTAAACACCGCTGTCCACCAGACTGTATGAAAAAAAACCAAAGCGTTTTAGCTGTTGTTGATTTTTATTCATGTTAGTGATCTGAAAACACAACAACAGCAACAGCAAAAATCTTCCAGTACAAGTGGAAACTATTTCAATAAATGTAAAAATAGTCATTAAGGAAACTTTATTTACTGGGCATGTACAGTGGCTGAGTTCAATTAGAAATAAAAGAAACTGCAGTATCTTTGTAAAGCTGGTTTGAGTCTTGGCTGCACAGTTTTTTAATTTGACGCCACAGAAGCCTTGATATATTATTTATATACTATAACACTGAAGACAGCACCTTTTAGTATCATAGTATTGAAACGTGTGACTGACAGGGGGTTCTTGTTACCCGAGTGTGTCCTGTGATAGCGAGTACTCAACAATAATGGTCTAAGTGAACAATCTTTGTTTGTGGTTTCAGCCTCTGGGTTTACCTGTGAAAACTGTAAACAGAAATTCGTATTTGAAAACCAAAGAGCCATCTATAGGAGTCGAAGCGGAACCTGAGAAAAGAGAAAGGACAGTCAGAGACGCTGTGCAGATATTGGACATAACCGAAACCACGGTCAGGGTGAAGGCGTCACGATCCGCTGTTCGAACAAGATGAAATACTGAGGCCAAACCGCCAAATGCAGAAAGTCAGTTAAGTTCAGTCTAAACAGCTGCTCACGAAGTTTTTAATTGAGACGTTGTTAATAACAACGTCTCCAGTTTCAGCTGTGGATGCACATCAGCTCGAGCTGCTGTCAGAATAGATCAGTTGGAACATGCATACCTGCAGATTCTGTCACTGCAGAACAGCTGAACTCTGACTGACATGATACTGAAGGAACATTTTCTTTTGACAGTGTTGGAGGAGGTTTTCTCTTTTTGCTGATGAAGTGATCTGACAAATAAATGTGAAGCTTTGAGATGTCAGGAAAACCTGTAGAATAATACATGTCTCCCTGAAAAGTCCAGTGAAGCAGCCACAGGTTGAAACAGGAGGAAGAAGAAGAAAGTGACTGATGTAGATAAGCTGAGGATGTGGGAAGATACTGAAGGGCGTGTGAGGTAACTGTCCTGCTGTGGTTCGTCCAGAGACTTCATCATTTTTAGGTACCAGCTGCCTCTCCTTCCCGTCACTCACACTTCCTCCTCTCCTTCCTCCTTCCTTCCCGTAAGTTTCCCCTTTTCTACACCCTCCCTCCCTCCCACACACATACCCAGACATTTGTCTCTGCATGCTCTGGTAACATGTTCCTAGAAATAACAACTAATACCTTCATATCATAAATGTGTCTTTGTTTAAAGGTCAGTGGAGTTTCTCTGGTGCCATTTGAATTTTATTTTGAACTGAATCTTTGAATTATGTTTTTATTAAAAGATAAAACCATTAAACACCAATGATAAAGCTACCTGTCCTGCCCCAGTCTGTTCAGCGAGGCTTTAGTGAAGGACGGTGCTGTTTCAACTGGACGTAGTTCAGCCCACAGGAAGACTTCCACAAACTGACCAATCAGAAGACTGTATGAGCAGGTATGTTGGTCAGAGCTGTGGTTGGTCTGCCTTTAACGTGTAGTCTGTCCTATCAGTTGACCTGTCAGTGACCATCCTGTCTGTCTCAATGGTCAACGGTCACCATAAAACCGAGGCTGCTACTTTTAATGGTACAAGTGACGTCTTCGCTTTCAGCCATTAAAACCTGGTTCTGTGATGTTTCCACGTGATTGAACAGAGTTGAGTCAAATCAGAAAGGGTTCATGTGGAGTCTACTTATTATTAAGCACTAATCAAAGTGGATAAGAGCTAGATATTAGCTGACACACAGTTCAGTGCAGTGTGAGCTACTGTATGGGAACCACACCAGGAGGTGTGTGTGTTATGATGTAAGTCAGAGTGAGTCAACGTGTCTTAGCTCTGTGTTCCTGTGGCATGCTGGGATACGCCTGTTGAAGGGTCGGGGCTCAGTTTCCACTTCTGCCATTGTTACTGAAAAGTCCAACACATTGCTCAACATCCCTACTCAGTGACAGCGCCCGTCCCGTGAGAAAAGACAGAACGTCCCTCGAAAGAGCGACCACAACATCTGTCGCAACTCCACGTGGCTTCCCGCTGCAGCGAGAGAGTCTGAAGCCCGGCGACCGTTAGATCCGGACGTTTCCTACCTGCTGACCTCGTCCACTTTGCCGCTGACCTCTGCTTGTTTCAAACTTCTTGAGAATTCTGTGCTTCATGAGCAGAAACTCAATTTGTCATAGCAACAAGTCATTTTGAGACTTTTCCTGTGTCACTGTTAAACAGGTGACAGATTATCAACACTCACGCTGACTTTCACCTGGTTACAATTGCAGAGGTGTCAGGAGTACTCAAAAGTACAAATATGTGGCTGTACTACATATTATTTACTCGAGTCGAAGTACTAAGTACATGCTGTAAGTGTACTGCTGCGGTCTGCAGTAACGGTTGTTCTGACCCAGTTCTACTGTACTGACAGGACAGTTTATTTACACTAATTAACATGTGGCTGATTTCGGTTTCTGTGTTGTTTTACATTCACTCTGGGACGACGTGTTCATTTCTATTGTTTGTTCTATTCTGGTTTATTTTCATGTTCATGATTTCATGTAAATCCTATTTCAACACGTCGTTTCTATTGTCTTTTTAGAGGGGGGGGCTTTTTAAACAAACCTCAGCCTTTCACCTCTACACAAAACACACAGTAAAGCTGTCTCCCCCTGCCACGTTACTCCCCCTCCTGTCCCCCACCCTGCCTCTCAGACCCACCCAGGTGGGATTTGGTGATTTACAGTAATTACACCAATTAAACTGTGAGGACTGACAGAGCACTCACATATGTTTTCTCAGCTCTGTGACATAAATCCTCGTCTCTGCTTAAACTCCACATCAGCTCCAGGTTTTGGCTTTTGTCCAACAATAATTTCTGCTGCTCACCATCGACCTGGTTCTTATTTTGATATTTACACATTAATAACTGGAGCAGAAATCGGCCCGTTCTTCACACTGCTGATGAAAAACATCTGCAATCTGCTCCCTGGTTCAGACTTTCAATCCTCTCCTTATTTTCCTTTATACACAGAAAATATATTTTCCTGCAGGTGGCGCTGCAGAAAAGATCCTGACATCATTCAGATTAAAGGGATCATCCTCTGGCGAGCGAGAGTGGAGAAAACATATTTTACATACTGGATGGATCGTTGTCCCCTCCCACTTAGTTCTGATGCATTTCTCTGTACATGATCTGACTAAATGATGACTAAAGACTCTCTGATTTCCTCGTGCTGCACAGATGAGCTTTCTTCCGCCACACTCTGGCTTCTCCATCACGTTGGTGCAGGTTTAATCTTAAAACCTGGCTTTTTGATACTAGTCAGCTGGAGCTGCAGCGCCCGCCGCTCCACTTACTGACGGTTCATTAAGCTAAACTGAATTTGTGCGATGTCGGGTTAAAGTGCTCACTGCAGTGCTCACTGCAGTCTGTGTCTGTGCTCAGTTAACAAGCCAAAGATCAGTAAGAAAGAGGTGCGAAGCTCCACCCTGTAGGGGCCAGACTGAGGCACAAGTAACTAAGTACACTCACTTAAGTACTGGACTTAGGCACGGCCTTTGTTTTGTTGCTAGACCAGACACAGGCTTTTTTTTATTCAACAGTGAGACGGAGCAGCTCCGCAGTAATGAGACCTCTCTACAACACTGGTCGGTCAGTGCGTCTCTGTGGTCTGTGTGGACATTGTTGTGAAACTGGACCAAAGTGGAGTGAATCTCTGCTGAGAGAAACTACAATGACTTTATTCAGGAAATGCCAGCTCTCCTCGGGGTTCCAGCGCCAAGCATCGCTGCCCAGATGCTGACACCGAACTCTGAGAAACATGGGAGACAGAAATGTTCACAACATTGCAATTACCCCGGTGTCTCCAAGCCAAACTCTGCTGCTGCTTCTTTCCTCGGGCACGGAGGTGATGACGACTTCACTGCGCTGATGATGATTATTTATTTATATGCTAAGTCCCAGAGTGAGAAACTGTTTACAGACTCTTCATGGTTTGTTTTATCCTCCGAAAGGTGCCAGACGGGTGGAGATTAACCCCCAGATGGCTAAAACCAATCTGACAAAAAATAATAAAAGGCAGTTGGTTTTCTTTAGTGTGATGGAGAAGCTGTGAGTGAGTTTTCATAAATCCATCACTGTGTTTGTGTGTGAAGTCCATTTCTATTTGAACATGTCAAAACAGTCACTGAGTATGTATGATTCAAATAAACAGAAGAAGAACTGCACTGTGTCTGACAAAGATAAAATGGACAGAACAACTCAAACTGACACAAGAAAAGAAAGAAACATCTAGAATTACAAGAATAAAACCAGAAAGTGAGTGAAGAGCAGCTACAGGCTGCAGAGCTCTATCAGCACGTTCACACAGAAGCCTGGAGGAGGTGAAGAAGGGTGGAGGAAGGAGGAAGAAGACCCTTAAGATGAAGATCTCGAATCTGAAGAAGACTGCCACAGTGTGATGAAGAAGTAATGATGAAGGATCTAAACCGACAGATCATGTAGAAGGAGGGACAGATAAGACTGGAGAAGAAGACGTTCAGCAGGTGAACACGTCTTCAGAGCTACCTGCTGACGTTCATCAGCCTGAATCTGTACAGATCTTAAACATTTACACCGTCTCTCTGTAACCTGCACAGACGACTCAGGCAGCACATTTAGCCCAACTGTCCCTCTCTGGGACGGAAAATCAGGTAAACTGTCACCTCAGTGCAGTAATGTACAGTTCTATGCTGATGATACTGTCTTGTTACTGTCATGGATGTTGCCGCGTCCTTCTATGAGTTTCCAGACCTGCAGACCTCCCACTTCATGCTAACATACTGACAGTGATAATGTATTTAGCTTAAACCACTGCTACGTCTACGTACACCCTGATGGCTGCAGAGTCTTACAGTCACTTTCCATAGTTTACTGAAATGTGCTCTCCAGAGGCAGCACTTCGGAAGCGAAGATCTCCAGATTTATGTGTTTCTCCTGCTAAGTCCAGCCCAAAGCCGCTGTGGAGGTCAGACCGGATTTAACTGATCAAATGCTTCAGTGGAGTCTTTAAATCGAACACAACAGGTCCAGAGAGTTTGGAATGTAATGTTAAGACTAACAGTTCTGTATCTGTAATGTGGTGTTGGGTCCTCAGCAGTTCTCAGCAGGATTAAACTCAAAATGACATCTCTGCATGAGAGAAATAAACACAGCCTCGACCTGTAATAACTTTGGTTTGCAGAAACTTTATATGTCCACTCTGATCTCCATCTTCCTATAAACTCAGCACACGGAGCTCAGAGTTGCTCCCAGCAGGTTCAGACTCTCCAGGATTCTGCAGGGACAGAACGTGCGGCAGGAGGCTCGGCGCCACTTTGCAGCTGGGTTTACACGCAGCACAGGAGTGATGTTGTTTTGATGGGAGAGAGGAGAGAGTGACGGAGGAGGGACAGACGGAGACAGCTGGGAAAAACCTCCTCTGTGCTCCCGACGAAGAGCTGACGGCTCGGCTCGCCACAAATCACCAAGTATTTACACGGCCTCCAAAACAAACGAGAAAATAACTTCCCCGAAGTCCAACTGCAGGACAAACCTCCTCTTAAGTGTCTGCAGCAGGAAAACAAAGGCCTGTGTTTACTGGACGGACAAACACAGACGGACGCGGTCGTCTCATTAAACAAAGACCGTGAGAGTGATGATGCAGCTGGAAACTTTCTCCTCGAGACAAAACTGAAATGAAAAACTTTCCCTGTTGTACCTGTCAGTCACCCTGAGGTCATTCCTCAGGTTCCTCTTCACAGCTGATCCAAAAAACGAACCTCGTGTACAGGTTGAAGTGAGGCGAACTTTACCGTAAAACCCTAAACGCCGCCTGTTACAGTTTTCAGAACACAGAACACAGAATTGTTTTCAAATTCAGCATGTGACGATAATGTCCCGGATCTACTTTTGTTTTCAGCTTTGCACTAAAAAAGAACAACTACTTGTACTTATGTTGAATTCTTACTGGTTATGTGTAAACAAGTGTCCTGCAGATGGACTGACTGCCCCGTGCTCCGTAAAGGTTCCGTTAAGGAGCTGAATCTGCACCGGCTGCAGCTTTTATTCTCTTTTCTAATGACTCACTCGATGAGTGCGAGTTCAGTTTTAAACACTCATCACCGAAATGATGAGTTCAGCAGAAAACACAGCAGATCAACAACACACAGAGAAAGGTCAGAGGTCACAGCTCTAGGTGAATACGACAAACTGTGTAGTGTTCGGAGTAAAGAGGTTTAGAAAAGTTGTTGTTGTGTGTAATGTGGATATTTACTGAGTACTGGGAGTTTTCTAGTATTGGCTGTTGGGCCCCTTTGAGCCCACAGAGCGCAGGACACACCGACGTGATGAGAGCAACTGTTGAGAGTGGAACTAAAACTTTGTGCATCACTACTGTCCTGCAGTACTGAAATGACTCTGATACATGTGTACTTCTACAGTTGATAAACCAAACTCCACCTACCATGAATGCACTAGTTTGACAATAAATACCTGGAAAAGTTCTAATTTTGTTAACATCAACAAGAGTTAAAGGTCATGTAACTTCTAAACTGTGCAGTGAGTTTCTCCACGGGCAGCAGGAATCAGGAGTCCAGAGTCTGACCTCAGTAAATGTGTGGAGCTGTAGTTCGCATGTACATGACGTACGGGGATGTCTGCTGACTGTGTGACACTTCATCTATCTTTTCATCTCACCTTTCATAACCCAGTAGTTAAAGTCAATAAACGTTTCCACCCTGGAACCAGAGGGTCGACCTGAGCTGTGGAATCATCAGTTTTAGGACACCGGTGGTATTTTCTCAATGGTTCACACAGCTTCATGGTCCTGGTCCCTGCACGTACCTGCAGGATCCCTGACATCACAGCTGGTTCGTAGCCAATCAGGAGCCAGAATGAGACTGCCACAGTGTGATGAAGAAACTCTAAGTTCACAGTGAAACATCTGGCGTCCAGCTGTTAAACATCAGAAATGAACAATAGAACAAAAAAAGTCCAAGTGAAAAGAGGATTTTTAAACGGGCTCAGGTGTAAGATGGTGTGTGTGTGTGTGTGTGTCTGTGTGTGTGTGTGTGTGTGTGTGTGTGTGTGTGTGTGTGTGTGTGTGTCTGTGTGACTGTGTGTGTGTGTGTGTGTGTGTGTGTGTGTGTGTGTGTGTGTGTGTGTGTCTGTGTGTGTGTGTGTGTGTGTGTGTGTGTGTGTGTGTGTGTGTCTGTGTGTGTCTGTGTGTGTGTGTGTCTGTGTGTGTCTGTGTGTGTGTGTGTGTGTGTGTGTGTCTGTGTGTGTGTGTGTGTGTGTGTGTCTGTGTGTGTGTGTGTGTGTGTCTGTGTGTCTGTGTGTGTGTGTGTGTGTGTCTGTGTGTGTGTGTGTGTGTCTGTGTGTGTGTGTATCTGTGTGTGTGTGTGTGTGTGTGTGTGTGACTGTGTGTGTGTGTGTGTGTGTATGTGTGTGTATGTCTGTGTGTCTGTGTGTGTGTGTCTGTCTGTGTGTGTGTGTATGTGTGTGTATGTGTGTGTGTCTGTGTGTGTGTGTGTCTGTCTGTGTGTGTGTGTATCTGTGTGTGTGTATGTGTGTGTGTGTGTGTATCTGTGTGTGTGTGTATCTGTGTGTCTGTGTGTGTGTGTGTGTATCTGTGTGTGTGTATGTGTGTGTGTCTGTGTGTGTGTGTGTGTGTGTGTGTGTGTGTGTGTGTGTGTGTGTGTGTGTGTGTGTGTGTATCTGTGTGTGTGTATGTGTGTGTGTGTGTGTATCTGTGTGTGTGTGTATCTGTGTGTCTGTGTGTGTGTGTGTGTATCTGTGTGTGTGTGTGTGTGTGTGTCTGTGTGTGTGTGTGTGTGTGTGTGTGTGTGTGTGTGTGTGTGTGTCTGTGTGTGTGTATGTGTATGTGTGTGTGTGTGTATCTGTGTGTGTGTATGTGTGTGTGTCTGTGTGTGTGTGTGTGTGTGTGTGTGTGTGTGTGTGTGTGTGTGTGTGTGTGTGTGTGTGTGTGTGTGTGTGTGTGTGTGTGTGTGTGTGTGTGTGTGTGTGTGTGTGTGTGTGTGTGTGTGTGTGTGTGTGTGTGTGTGTGTGTGTGTGTGTCTGTGTGTGTGTGTGTGTGTGTGTGTCTGTGTGTGTGTGTTGTGTGAAAGAGGAAGTGTGTTGTGCTGTTGTTCAGCTCCTGCAGGGCCCACATGCTTCCTGTGGCCGTCCATGTTGTGGGGGGGGGGGGTGGAGGGGAGGATTGTGGGGTGTCTGTGGTTCCCATCATCCTCAGCTCCTATCAGCTCCTGCAGTTGGACCCCCCCCCCCCAGGTCTGGCTGTTAGACCAGCGTGCAGCCGCGGCCCACCGCAGCTTAAATAACAGCGGCGGCTCTGATCTGAGGTCAGATCTAATCTCTGCGCCCATCTGCTCCGAACAACAACAACACACTTTACTCTTTATTTCATGTGATTCTCTGTCCGGCTGCAGGTTATAAATACTGTGTGTGTGTGTGTGTGTGTGTGTGTGTGTGTGTGTGTGTGTGTGTGTGTGTGTGGTTGGCCGTTGCTCGTTGGGAAAGTGTTTTACCGCTTGCAGCATCTTCCTCTGGGTGGAGGAGAAGAAGAAAACAGTGAGTGTTGGCCAACAGCTTCTCTCTTCAGGTTGTGACAGACCTGTGATGGTCTGCAGGAAGTCTCACCTGGTGGTGTTAGCTCTGCACCTATGACAGGTGACCTCAGGTGATCTTCACAGGTCAGCTGCAGGTCTGACGCTCACAACAGGAAGTGACTGGGAACAGGTGTGTCGGCAGGTGGTGGGAGCAGCAGTGCAGACAAAGACAAGGAATGAACCAAAAACTAGAACCTCGAGGCCAGAAACACAACTTCTCCTCAGTTTTGTAGTGAAGAAACAGTTTTTCTTTGGCTGGTTTTCAGGTTAAAGGTCACAGATCTGTGTGACCTGTAGACTATAGTGGTAGAAGTACGCAAAGTCAGGTAAAGACATGACTCGAGTTGAAGTACTCAGTAGTTGTTCATAGAAGTTTGTGTGGAAACCACGATCTTTCTCTAACCTTAACTCAAGCACACAGCAGTCCTGCACGTCCAGCTGCCATCCAGCCCGGCCACATCCCAGAAACTCAGTTTCTATTAATAAATAGCTTCATTCATTCTAAAACATGTTGCATCACAGCACAGCGACCACTCAGGATGTTTCCTATAAAGACAGGAATGTAATCAGTGTCGTCTGATTACATGTCAGTCACAGTGTGGAGCTAGTTGTGAGAGCAGGTCAAACCCTGTGTGTGGTGAAAGGACAGCATGCATCAATGTGTGAGACGACACAGGCCTGGACGTCAGATGAGGCTGATGAGTTTTAAATCATCATTCCATTATTTTATTCATCATCCCACCAATGTGAACTAATAGAGGCATGAACAGTGAATAGAAATGTTCTGATTCCAGAATAAAAGAGATGCTGTAAAGTGTAACATTAGGTTAATTAATCACTGAATACTTTATTTGTTATTATTTGTACTATTAGTTACAGCAGGTTTACCTCAGCACCACGCTCATTCAGCCCTCTTAACCTGACTGCTGCGGAGGAAGCAGCAGGTCAGACTGTTCCATTTCAGTTCATCTGAAGCCAGCGGGAGTCAGATAATAAAGAAGTCAAGTGACGTGAACTTGTGTCTCTCTGTGGTTCCTGCTTTTTTAAACAGATTTTTGTTTGTCTCTGTTCAGGTTTTGTTCTGCTGCAGCTCACGTTCAACCACCGTCACACAGCTACAACCTGTAAAACAAACACACAGTCAACCAGTGAGTCTCAGTGTTCACAGGTCAACACACGCTGTCAGCAGAACAAAGAGGTTGAATAGAGTGCTGAAGACGTCCTGCAGGACTTCGTAAGGAAAGTGAATAAATCATGGTGACAGTGAAAAGAGGAAGTGGAGAGAGAGAGTGTGTGTGTGTGTGTGTGTGTGTGTGTGTGGTGGCATCATGAAGTCCTCAGTGAGTGGCAGTGATCTAAGAAGTAATTTATCATTAGAACAATCAAGCCCTGATGTCTCAGTCAGTGGAGCAGTAGAACCCAGTAGAACCCAGTGGAACCATCAACAGTGAGCATCAAAATAACTCAAATCTGATAGATTAAGATTAAAATGTTCAGATTAAATTTGTTTACACATTGTGGGAAATTGTCGGGTGTCTTCTTCACAGAGGAGAAACCTGCGTCTGGTTTGTAGACGAGTGTTGTTGCTGCTCCTCTTTTGTTTCTTGGGTATTTTAATGTTCATCTGATTTCTGGTGAGTCCATCTGGGATTTAGCAGCTATGCTGCAGCTGAAGGTGAAAACACCTGCACGTCCACCTGCACGTCCACCTCCGCTGTGTGGCTGCCTCCTACATTCTGAAGGTGCTCTGTTGGCGCTAATCACCCTCCATACCTACAGTATGTGTTACCTGTGTGCAGGTGTTCAGACAGTCAGCATGTCTCCTCTGTAGAACCGAACCACTCACACACAACAACACAAACACACTGTGAGGAAGTATTCAGATACTCTACTATACTAATATGTAACAGTCTTAGCAGATTAAAGATCTTATGACCTGGGACTCCTCTTCTGGACCATAAGCTCTGCAGGTTCTGTTCTCTTCTGATATTTGATAAACATCTCGTTTCAATTTTATTTGTATAACGCTTCTTACAATTGACATTGTCGCAAAGCAGCTTTACACAAGGAAAGAAACTTTACTTTTTCTCTCTGACTTCATCTTCTCCAGGTCACAGGATGCCGAGTATGAAACCTGCTCCTTAAAGACACAAAGAATTAAAGAGCGAGTGTCTCTGCCTGCACCTGAACACTGATAAAGGTGAAACCTTTCAGTCCTTTGTGTCTTATTTGTCTGTGATCTCAGCAGAGAGTCGACAAAGAGGAGACGCAGCAGCTTCAGTTCTCTTTTGCAATCCACTGAAAAAAAACTCTTTATACTGGTCTTCAAAAGTCTCAAATAATCAAGACGAAGGTCAAATAATAATCAGAGAAGATGAAAATGTGACCTGTGAACAGAGCAGAGTGAAGTCGTCAGACTGATCCTGAGCCACGATGTGCAGGGTTTAACAGCTTTCCTCTAATCCTGTAATTAAATTCAATTGGAGGAATTAAACTCTGAGATTTAATGAGATTTAGATTTAAGAGACTGAGTTTAATTTCAGGGTGTGTGTGTAAACGATGGGATAATTAAGGTATTCGAAGATTTTCTCTTGGTGTGTTTGTCTATTAGCAGCAGATCGTTCACATAAAGGATTTTAACTCAAATAAAACCTGAAGAATGAAGAAGAATGAAGAAGAATGAAGACGACGAGACCCTGAGGAGCTGCAAGTCCATAATGTTAATCCACATGCTGGGAGTGTGTGTCATCACTGCTGTGCAGGAAGGGAGTGACTCAGCTGATCTTCTCTGATCATCTCTCACAGTTCATCAATCCAGCAGCTGATATGAATAAAGTGCAGAGTGTCGCCGTCGTCTGTGGACGGGTGCGGCCGCTCTTCCCTCCTCCTCCTCCTCCTCCTCCTCTTCAGTCCAGCAGCTCTGCAGGATTGGTGCTCTAAGTGGGGAGATTAGAGTCTGTCTTTAGTGTCTTTACTGAGGTTAAACTGTCTGAGCCGTGTGATTCATCGCAGACACACCTCGCTCTCAGTGTGTGTGTGTGTGTGTTTACCTGTTGGTGTGACTCACTGATGATTTGCTGTGAACTCCAACAATGACAAGAGCAGCTTTTAAAAACTGTGGATCCTGCTGATCAGTCCTGGGTTACGTTAACTTGATGCTTTTAGTTACTAGTTACTGGTCAAACGATCCGGACTCCTCAGCACAGTCGGACTGGATCAACAGTACCTTACTTCTGTTTAGCTACATGACAATAAGAGTCCAGTCATTACTTTAAGTACTGTACTGTACTAGAGTACTACTAATTCTAATCCAGCTGGAGTATCAGCACTGTGGTGTTTCTGTTAAAGTACTTTTACTAAATGTCCTGTGAATCTTCTGTGTACAAGCTTCAGTAGGAACCAAATATTACAGGACATGGTTTCATCAGCTCAGCTCAGCTCAGCTTCAAACATGTTACCGTCCTTTATCAGCTGCAGCATTAACGTGACGAACACAGGAATGCATCAGTAGATATCATCTAACAATATAGTGTGTACATTTACTTTGGGTACTTTTAGTACTACAGCTGAACTGGTTGAAATAGATAACTTCACCTGGACAACAGCGAATCTTCACCTACAAGTAAAGTGCAGACTTTTACCTGTAACAGAGTATTTGTACAGTGCAAGTACTTCTCTGGCATCTTATGACTAAGGAAATACACTGATCAGCTGACAGGTGTGTGTGTGTGTGTGTGTGTGTGTGTGTGTGTGTGTCAGCACATAATAATCTTTTTGTTTCTGCTCACAGACACACCTGTCCGGGGGCGGGACTTCATTTACCTTTTTAGGGTACTTCCTGCTCTTACATAATTTCTCAGGCTGAAGTTATGAAGGATGAAATGAATCAGACGTTACAGGTCAGCGGCAGCGGATGGTTACTGTGATCAGCTGATCTTGATCCCGTCTTACCTGGCTGCTCTCACACACCTGTAAACCAGCCACACCTTCACTGTGAGATGAGGAAGATGATTCATTATGTTTATTTGTTTTGCTCGTTGATGTTCATACATTTACACTCGTCGTGACATCTAAAGGGATTTTTTTTTATCTTCTTCTTCTTCTCCTTATTATTATTATTATTATTATTGTTATTATCATCTTCATTATTATTATTATTATCATTATTATTATCATCATTATTATCATCTTCATTATTATTATCATTATTATTATTGTTGTTATTATAATTATTATTATTATTATCATCATCATCATTATTATAATTATTATTATTATCATCATCATTATTATTATCATCATCATCATCATAATCATCATTATTATTATTATTATTATTATTATTATTATTATTATTGTCATCATTATCATTCATATTATTGTCATCATTGTTATTATTATTGTCATTATCATTATCATCATCATCATTAATATTATTGTCATCATTGTTATTATTATTGTCATTATCATTATCATCATCATCATTAATATTATTGTCATCATTGTTATTATTATTGTCATTATCATTATCATCATCATCATTAATATTATTATCATCATTATTATTATTATTGTCATTATTATTATTATCATCATCATTATTATTATTGTTATTATTATTGTTGTTATTATTATTATTATTATTATCATCATCATCATTATTATAATTATTATTATTATCATCATTATCATTAATATTATTGTCATCATTGTTATTATTATTGTCATTATTATTATTATTGTCATTATCATTATCATCATCATCATTAATATTATTATCATCATCATTATTATTATAATAATTATTATTATCATCATCATCATAATCATCATCATTATTATTATTATTATTATTATTATTATTGTCATCATCATCATTATTATTATTATTATTATTATTGTCATCATCATCATTAATATTATTATCATCATCATTATTATTATTATCATCATCATCATCATCATCATCATTATTATTATTATTATTATTATTATTGTCATCATCATCATTATTATTATTATTATTATTGTCATCATCATCATTAATATTATTGTCATCATTGTTATCATTATCATTATTTTTATTATTATTATTATTGTCATCATCATCATTAATATTATTGTCATCATTGTTATCATTATCATCATTATTATTATTATTGTCATCATCATCATCATTATTATTATTATTATTATTATTATTGTCATCATCATCATTAATATTATTGTCATCATTGTTATCATTATCATCATTATTATTATTATTATTATTGTCATCATCATCATCATCATTATTATTATTATTATTATTATTATTATTATTATTATTATTATTATCATCATCATCATTATTATTATTATTATTATTATTATTATTATTATTATTGTCATCATCATCATCATTATTATTATTATTATTATTATTATTATTATTGTCATCATCATCATTATTATTATTATTATTATTATTATTATTATTATTATTATTGTCATCATCATCATTATTATTATTATGGTTACTGTACTCTCTGTAGATATTATAACTGAACATTTTGTGCTTTAAGTAATTCAGCAATTTAAGCCAATTTCAACATTTGCACCTAAACTGACAAAAACACATTTCATTATGAGTAACATGTTATTATTATTAGCAGTTATTACATAGTGAGTTTCTACGGGTCTATATTTAACTTTGATGTGTGTTTTTACCAAAGGTAAACTTATTCATCCAGTACTTTACTCAGTAAATGAACATGATAACCTTCAGCTCCTCTCGGCTTTATTTCCTTATTAGTCATTTTCTTTGAGCTGGATTTGACTTGATTTTAAATTTTATTACTAACCTGTGTCTGTATCTAAAGTCATCTGCTCAGTAAAAAATACATATTTATAACATTTTGAATGTTGTCATGGTGATAATATTTTGTTCTAATAAAAAAGTAAACATCTGTAAGTTTGATCTTGGTCTCATCATGATGATGGCTTGTGTCTGAGCAAATCTGTCCTCACTCTTCATCACCTGCTGACAGAAGGTCGTATCAAGGCCCGGAAATAAAAAGACTCAGACACAAACAGGCTCAGAGAGACTTTTGGATACACAGAGGTTCAGACACAAAGACTCAGATACAGAGACTCAAACACTGACACACAGTCGCAGACACTTAGTGATTCACAGACTCAGAGATTGAGAGAGAGAAGGGCCAGGAATCAGGATCCAGAATAGTCTGGAGGTCAGAGGTCAACAGTTCAGCTCCTCTAGAACAGTTGCTGTGGGCACACAGAGGTCACAGAGGGATGGGCACGATAACCTGTTTCTGTCTCGGTAAATGAATCAATGTTAGAAAGAAGCACTTCTCTTCAGCTCTGATTTGCTCTTTGCTGTCTTCTCCCGTCGGAGTGTCCCATCCGGCCTCGGGTCATGTGTATGTTGCCGTTGTGCTCCTGAGTCATGAGGTGTCCACCCAGACCCCGTCAGCATGATTCATGAGTGACTCTGCTGCTTTTCGACTCCTGTTATCTCTGCTCTGTGGGAGAACGTTTGGCTGCTCGCCTGCCGCAGGGTCTGAAAACAACATGACCGATAGAGACTGTCAGAAAATAATCCCTGGTGTTAACGGAGAGCGAGATCGTCAAGAATTATTGATGCTTTCAGTTGTTTTAAGAACTTTTGCAAACCGAAACTAGAACAAGGAATCATTCATGTTTTGCAATTTTGTGATAAAATTCAAAAGGAAAATACATTAGTGTAGTGTTTAAAGAATGTGGTTTCAGTCCAGGACCTTCAGAGGCTCCACTCATCATTTGGGTTTAATCATTGGATTGACTGTAAATCTGTAAATGGACATGTCCACCCTAAATCCTGAGGAGAGACTGTGTCAGGATCTAGTTTTAGACTGTTAGTCCTTGGACAGATCAGTGAAGCCGGCCTAGACTCCTGTGTAGGAGGTGTTTACATGTCTGTTCCCACAGTCCTAATTTGTTATAATCCTCCAAACTCTACTTGGTCTCTGCCAAGTCATTAGCACATCTTTTTCAAACCCTCTCTGCTCACTGGACAGACTGGTTCAGCAGTTCCAGGTGTTCAACCTCTGTGGACTTGCTAACACCTTCAGGGTCGTGGTCTGACCGCCAAATGGGGTCACGCTGGTCAAATTGTGAAGAGCAGTTAAACTGCTCGCAGCTTCCCAGGCAGACAGAGTCTCCACAACGCTTTTTACAATTGACAGTGTCACTAAGCAGTTTTACAAAAGCAAAGAAACTATGGATGTTTACACGAACAGTGAATGTGTATGAATCAGAATAATCAGATTGTCCCTGATGAGCAAGCCGAGGGCGACAGTGGCAAGAAAAACCCCCTGAGAAGGCAACAGGAAGAAACCTTGAGAGGAACCAGACTCAACAGGGAACCCATCCTCATATGGGTGATTACATGCTGTGTAGGCAGCAGGCAGTCCAGTTAATGTCTTTAGGTTACTGTGGAGTCCAGTTGGTTATTGGAGGCTCTGGTAGACTTGTTCCAGTCCTGGACTATCGAGCATCTTGAACTACTACTGCTACTATAGAAGCGTCAGGTGCCACATGAAGCTCAAAACTTCAGATTACGAAGCTGTGGAACAGCTGTTAAGGTCCTAAAGTGACACGTGAACAAGTGAAATCATCTTCCACAAAGAAGAAACACAGAAATGGAGAGGACGTTAGGAGCAGGAGCACAGAGAAGAGGAGGGTCTTCATCTCCTCCTCTCCTGCTGGAGCTTTGTTACAACAATAATCACATTTTTTCTGCCGAAGTTTCAGCTAAAGTTTCTTTTCTTTGGACAGAGACAGTTACACTCACATCCAACAACCCCCGACAAAGAGGAGAAGAAGGGAAGGGACAGAGAGAGAAAGGAGGGGAAACGGAGAGGAAGGAAAAAGAGGAGTGTGCTTCAGGTTTGGGTTATAATGGGACTTCTGATGTCATAGTTACAATGGTTATAGTCATGGTGGCCATGAAGGAAAAATGATCTTAAAGATATTTCATAATTGCAAAAAGCAGTGAGGTGAAGTGAATCCTCATTAATGACAAGAGGAGACTAGAATAATAATGAATCAGAATCATTTACTGTGTTGTCACATCCTACTTAGTGCTGCAGTAACATATAGATAGAAAAAAGGAAACATGATGATTTATCCTCCTCAGAAAAGCAGAGTCTGTGTGTTATCTGTCTACAGCTGGAGATTCCTTCATCGTCCCTGCAGCGAGAAGAAATGCATCAGCGTGTGAAAGCAGCAGGACTGTAAAGTGAGAGTGAAGCAGCTTTAATCAGTTTCACGTTTCATCTATTGACCCACTAAATAACGCTGGTTGTAAAATAAACAGTGGTCTCATGTCTTTGTTCTCTTGTTACGGTCCCAGTTTTCACTGTGTAATCACAGCAATGATCTTTACAGTGTCACAGCCAGCTTTGCCCTGAGCTTGGTCTCTTAGGCTTTTGGGCCAAATCGGACCAAGTGAAAATGCACTTCAGCTTCATAGAACTTAAAAGTCAAAACTCATCTACACTACAATCATTTATGAATTTAGTTGGAGACATCGGGGTCAGAAACTTTGATAATAAATGAAATACTGCATCTTTTGCACCCAGTAATGCAGTAACTACAGATACTACAGTAAACAAGGGCTACATTTCAGCACATGTGCTGTTTTGTATGAAATCGTGTGATTTCGATGCTTAAAGAAAGAGCTGTGAACACCTGACACTCACTTTATCATCACATCACAGGACAAGAAGCAGCACGGGAGAATTTCAGTGTCCCTTTAGTATCAGCAGTCGTCTCTCAGTGGAGCAGGTGGAGAAGAGATGATCCAAAATGCGGCAGCACGCCTCATTTTCAATCAACCTAGAAGGTCTCATGTCACACCGCTCTTCAGATCTTTGCACTGGCTTCCTGTGGCTGCAAGGATCAGGTTCAAAGCTCTGTCTCTTGCCTACAGAGTGGTGAACTCCACAGCTCCACCTTATCTCAATTCAATCATTCAGGTCTACATCCCCTCCCGTCCACTGCGCTCAACCAGGGAACGTCGTCTGGTGGTACCAGCACCACACAGTCGACACCAAGGAAAAACTGTTCAGCTCAGTGATCCCAAGATGGTGGAATGAGCTGCCTATCTCTGCACGCTCAGCCACCTCACTTGCAATCTTTAAAAAACTGCTGAAAACAGAACTCTTCCGCATCTTCCTTTGCACTTAAAAAAAAAAAAAAAAAAAAAAAAAATTCTACCCTTTGTTTCTAACATCTCTTGAAACAGAAACACTTTTTTGATAGCACTTTGCTTTGATGTTGGTTCTTCTTGACTTAGATTTTGTTTGCTTGCCTTGTTCCTCACTTGTAAGTCGCTTTGGATAAAAGCGTCTGCTAAATGACTAAATGTAAATGTAAATGTAAAAAAAGAGGCTGTAGACCCTGATCTCCTGGATCATGGACTACCTCACCAACCGCCCACAGTACGTCCGCCTGCAGAACTGTGTGTCTGACACTGTGGTCTGTAGCACAGGTGGACACAGGGGACAGTTCTGTCTCCATTCCTCTTCACCCTGTATACCTCAGACTTCAGGTACAACTCAAGTCCTGCAATCTTCAGAAGTTCTCTGATGACTCTGCAGTTGTAGGATGTATTCAGGGTGGAGATGTCACAGAGTACTAGGGGGTGTAGTTGTGTTTCCTCCTTTCTGTACTTTTCTGCAGGTATCCTCCGCCTGTACATCTCCAGAATCCAGTTGACCTGCCCAATGTTCTTGCTGCTTGTTGTTGTTGTTTTTATTGTCTGCTGTTCTTTTCTCTGTTCTCTTTCCACTCACCCCAACCGGTCGAGGCAGATGGCCGCCCACCATGACCCTGGTTCTGCTGGAGGTTTCTTCGTCTACACTGTTGCCTGAAGAATTGAACTGAATTGAATTGAAGTGAATTGGAGTGGTGGAACGTTTTGTGGACTGGTGTGGAGGTTGTATCTGAGTACAAATACCTGGGAGTGTACTTGGACAACAAACTGGACTGAACTAAGAACTCAGCAGCATTGTACAAAAAGGCTCAGAGCCGGATGTTCTTTCTGAGGAGACTCAGGTCCTTCAACGTCTGCAGCACCATGCTGCGGATGAGTGTGTGGTTCCAGTTTCATCTTCTATGCTGTGGTCTGCTGGGGCAGCAACATGAAGGTGTCAGACACTAACAGACTGAACAGACTGATTAGGAGGGCTGGCTCTGTTCTGGAGATGGAGCTGGACCCTCTACATGTTGTAGTTGAGAGGAGGATGCTGTCCAAACTCCTCTCAGTCCTGGACAATCCCTCCCAGCCACTGCACAGTGTGTTGGTTGGACAGAGGAGCACAATCAGCCAAAGACTTATTAACATCAAGTGCTCCACAGAGAACCACAGGAGGTCCTTTCTACCTGAGACCATCAATCTGTACAATTCCTTCTCCCTCTGTAAAGAGTGGGGGAAGTGACAATTTCTGTCATTTATCTGCTGTCACTCCACCCTGGACTATAAATATTGACCCATTTTCATCCATCTGACATATTCTGTGTAAATATACTGAGTGTCTATGTAACGGGTGTAGAACGGACACAAACGATGACCAGGCTGATTACTGTTTTCCTTTGCTTTATTCACTCTTCAACAATGCCTGTAGAAAACAATAACACACATTGTTTTCTGGTCTGTCCTGCACATCTGACCCCTATATGTACAAAAATCAAGTTTTCAATGAGAATTCATTACCTTTTATACTTACCTTTGGTTTTACAGCAGGAGGAGGAGGGGTGCCAGCGATCTTGTGCAGACCCCTGATGCCATATGGAAAATTTCAAAATGAAACTCTTCTTATCTAACCTTCACACTAACTCTAACCTTCACACTAACTCTAACCTTCACTCTAACCTTCACACTAACTCTAACCTTCACACTAACTCTAACCTTCACACTAACTCTAACCTTCACACTAACTCTAACCTTCACTCTAACTCTAACCTTCACACTAACTCTAACCTTCACACTAACTCTAACCTTCACACTAACTCTAACCTTCACACTAACTCTAACCTTCACACTAACTCTAACCTTCACTCTAACCTTCACACTAACTCTAACCTTCACTCTAACTCTAACCTTCACACTAACTCTAACCTTCACTCTAACCTTCACTCTAACTCTAACCTTCACCTAACTCTAACCTTCACTCTAACCTTCACTCTAACTCTAACCTTCACACTAACTCTAACCTTCACACTAACTCTAACCTTCACACTAACTCTAACCTTCACACAACTCTAACCTCTCACCTAAACCTTCACCTAACTCTAACATTCTACCTTCATTCACCTAACTCTACTCAAACCTTCACTCTAACTCTAACCTTCACACTAACTCTAACCTTCACACTAACTCTAACCTTCACACTAACTCTAACCTTCACACTAACTCTAACCTTACACTAACTCTAACCTTCACACTAACTCTAACCTTCACACTAACTCTAACCTTCACACTAACTCTAAACCTCAACCTTCACACTAACTCTAACCTTCACACTAACTCTAACCTTCACCTAACTCTAACCTTCACCTAACTCTAAACCTTCACACTAACTCTAACCTTCACACTAACTCTAAACTCTAACCTTCACACTTCACATTTTGTCTCACACATATTTAATTCCTCCAACTTTGTTCCAACAACATGTGTTTTCACATCTGCTCTGGTTCTTGTTTCTTTTATGTTTATTAAACCATTGTGTGATTGTTCAGGTTATGACGTCTCCTACTTTGCAGATACATGATTAAGTAGCATTTGTGTTTTGAGTGAGAATATTTTTTGTAGCAGAGGGTGGATGAAACCCCCCACACCCACCCCCTGGGTTCACGCCTCCCCTCCAGCTTCTCCTCCTGTGGCTGCAGTCCAGCTTCTTTTCCCAGCAAAGATTTAACAATCAGAGAGCTGCAGGTACGTGCCAAGTTCAACACATCAACCCAAAATAAGCCTGAAATGTTCACAATCTGATATTACAGCGTGATAAACTTCATACCAGAGCAGCTTTTGGAAAGTGTGAGCTGAGGTTTCGTACAGTCGATGCAGGCTGAGGGTGCCTGCTCAGCTTTCATGTTGGCTCTGTGTGAACACGAATGTTTCAGCTTCAGTGAAAGTTCGACCGAAGCCCTGAACTGTTTCCAGGTTTGTTTGTGTCTCTGAGCAGGTTCAGTCTCCGTCTGCAGGCTGACACCAAACGACCCCGTATCCACTGGAACTACATGCCGGCCTGAGCGTGACGCTGTAAACTGATACACTGACACTCAGCAGCTAAACATGTCCACTGAACCCAGGAGCCATTACTGTGAAGGAAAACAATTCTCCTGTTGTTGGTGTCCCCTTTAAGACTGGAAGTTATAAAAAAAAATCACTACTAGTTACTGCATTGCTCCACTAACCAGTGACGTCGTGGTTTACATGCTGCTGGACTCAGACTGAGTCCATGTTTGTTCCAGATGTAGTGAAAACTCCTTTCTTCCAGGCGTTTCTGAGATATAGCATTGACAAGAGCTTGTAACTTTAGAATTTGTGGATCGTATTAGACCATAGAAATAGTTTTTCTGCTCCAGTGACTTTGCAGAGGGAACATTAGGACCTAATGTCACAGACTGAATTCAAGGCTGTTGTTTGTGTTGTTTCTACTTTACTAACCGTCCTCCTGTTTAATACAACTTCATATGTTCGCTGCAGTGAGCTTTACACAGCCACAAACTATCAGAAGGAGGTTGAGGTGGATGGATGGACTGATGGTTTTTGACTGTTTCAGGTGAAAATAATTGTTCCACCAGCTGCCAAACTGGATGTGTACAACAGAAGCGTGTATGGGTCATGTGAAAGACAGTCTGCTCTGTTCTTAACTTATTTGAACATTCACACTGTCACCTGTTTTAGTTTGTTGACCTGTGTGTTTGATGTTTGACAGCCTGGTCAGGTTTTCTCTGGTTAAATAAATGTGATTAATATCAACTGTAACACTGAGGAAATCCTGCAGGGATCCGGGGTCCAGGAGTCAAAAAGGTCTTCCTTGTTCTAAAGTTGATTCATCATTTCAGCTGGTTGGGTTTTGTGGTTCTTTCCTTCGTACTGGGACAGTTTGAATCGAGCGGGTTCTGCGTCTTCACAGTCGTATAATGTTTCACTGAACTTCTCTCGAACACAATGAGTAATTCCTTAAGTGCACTATTCCCCTTCATCTGTTCTTTGCACATCTGGAGACATCTGGGCTCCTCCCACTGACAACACGCACAATAAATGTGTCTGAAAGGCTTCAGGTGAGTGTCACTGAGTGGGATGGGTCAGGTTACACTGCAATTTAGTCAAGAGTCAGAATCAACTTGTTTTTAGTCTGGCTCTGGATCACCATCCACCTAACAGCTTAACATATTTACACCTGGAAGGTTTTCATGTTCAGTCAGTGAAGAGGGAATTTCAGAAAGGTGACTGACTGTAGCTGTCAAAAGGTGGTTTGAATGCAGCAGCGACCACACAGAGAAACACCAACACAGAGATGAGTGAGCTCTGCTGCTGTCAAACAGAAACTCCTGTTACTGCAGGAAAACCTCTTGTGCACATTAATCATAGACACACGTCATTATTTCAGTTTTTTGCTGGTTTCAGGACATTTATATGAGCATGTTTTGGCAGATGATGCGACCTCTGTTTCCATGGGAAGCCTCACAGCTCATCCCTCCATCGCCTCACACAGTATCACTGTGACAATTCTAAGTCACTAACACCAGCTCGTCCTGCTTCAGACTCACCACTAATCTCTCCGTTTGACTCATCTGTGAGGCCGGCCACACAACAACACGCACCTTCCAGACACAGATAAAACTGTGCGGTGTTTCCTAAAGCCTCGGGGACAATCAGAGTGTTATGTGGCCGCGGCGTCGAGTCGTCCACCCAGCTACCAACACTAACCACCTTAAAGCTGTGGCTTTGTAAATCCAAAGACTGGGCGCTTGCAGAGAGCCAGACGAGGCTTTTGTGGCATGTGAAGCAACTGCTGGTTTGTTTAGGCCCTTCCTGTCATTTCTCCTCTGGAACAACAAACATTATTCTATCGGCCCATACATTCGGACTCCTCGAATCGTTTTTGGGAGAACACAGAACAATAAGGCTGCTGCCTGTCGAGCTGTCACACACCATTTCAGCCTCAGCAGCATAAAAAGTCTGCTCAGGAATTCCTCTGGGTCCACTCTGGCTCCACTGCCTCCTTCATTTTGGTTTCTGTGAAACTAGAATAAAAAAAAAAAAACGAGGCAGGAAATGCAGGCACACACACAGGTTTCACACACACATCCTTCACTGTCAGAGTCTGGAGCCACCAGGCTGCCACAGAGTAAAAATGGCTGACCTGACATCTGTACTGTAATCTGTACTGTAATGTGTGTTTAATGTTCCTGTCCTCCTACACTGCACACAGTGGGGTCCAAGACTCAGAGAGGATTCAGAGACAAGAAGCAGTGAGGTGTAAAGTGAAGAATCAAACTGACTTGATGTCAGAAGTCTAATTGTTGTTCAGGACTCTAACTGGATCAGTTCTTTCAAAGTAGGATCAGACCCCATCAGCTTCATCACAGATACTGAATTCAAAATAAAGTCCGGCCCGAGCCTTTGGCCATGTTTACCTTGTATTATTATTATTTTATTTTATTATTTTGAGACAGCTTCTCTTTCTAAATAAAAGTGCTTCAACCAAACAAGTTGAAGTAAAAGTATCATTACTACCACATAGAAATCTCTGCTGAGAGTGAAGTACAAAGATATAAATATACTCAACTGAAATTTTTTCAATTAAAAGCTTCAGAATAATTTACATAATATTATAAAATGACTGTATAATTATGAATGCATTAATGGGTTGGTGGAGATTATTTTATATACTGTAAGATGCTGAGTAGCTGGTAAACCATAGTAAAATGTGTAATGTAAAAAATATTTATTTATTTCATTTCAAGTGTAACATCCGACTAATCTGTTACAGAAATGATCACAGTTCTGTAGTAGTAAAGCTCTTATCCAGCAGCTTTCACACTGAACTTATCCACATCTGCCTAAATAACAGCGAGTCATGAAAAGTAACCTAATTTCATTTAACTGTTATACTGGACTGCTGCCTACACAGCATGTAATCACCCATATGAGGATGGGTTCCCTGTTGAGTCTGGTTCCTCTCAAAGTTTCAATGTCAATTGTAAAAAGTGCTCTACAAATAAAACTGAATTGAAGTGAATTTAATTTAAGTAAATGACACCTGCAGCATTTGGGATCCAACAAATCAGAGACAGAGATTATTAATCTGAGGACACCATCAAGTCATTTGTTATGGAATATTGAAATATTATTATATTGAAGAGGTGCTTTATTAATAGTAAAGGGATTTAATAAATGTGGACAGTGAAAGAAGACGTAGGTGCTTTGTTTTAGCATAATTCAAATACTGGTTTATAATGTTCTATAATAATGTAACATAATGAATC
This sequence comes from Anabas testudineus, assembly GCF_900324465.2. NCBI lineage: Eukaryota > Metazoa > Chordata > Actinopteri > Anabantiformes > Anabantidae > Anabas > Anabas testudineus. The sequence goes on along the minus strand of NC_046612.1, from coordinate 724,556 downwards.
CCAGTTCACTCATTTTAACATTGTGCACATGGAACAAAGAAACGGATCAGTTTGATGTATTTTTAAACTGTGTGTGTGTGTGTGTGTGTGCATGTTGAGGTAATACTGTCCTTATGTAAGAGAGATAAGAGCTACGTAACACAGACAAAGTGAAAACCACCATCACATCCGACCTTCAGTTACAGAGCCACTCTTCCTCCTCGCCTCGTCTCTGCTCCTGGAGCTGTGGTTTCCTGCTCTGTGTCTGCAGGCACTGATAACATCTCTCTCTCTGCTGGACTTCCTCCATCACACCACCACCACGGGGATAGAGATTACTGTAAGAGTTAAGATGTTTTTAGAGAAAAAGAAGTTAAACACAGAAAGAGAGGGAGGGGAAATGTAAAGTGTCAATTACTATTAATATGATTCATTTTCTACTCAGATCAGACAGATGTTATTTTGTTTGGTCCTAAAAATCTCATCATATCTCTAACCAGGATATCTCCTTTACATCATACATTAAAGAAATCTCTAGAACTGAGAAACATTGTTCACATTAGGAGTATCCTGTCCCAAAGTGATGCTGAAAACTAGCCTATGCATTTGTTACTGACTGGACTATTGTAATTCATTTTTTATTAATAGGATGTGACTCCTTAAGACAGACAGACTGCTACTGCTACATGTGGTTCAGAGGAGCCAGGGATTGAACCACCAACCACATGTTCAGTAGACAACCTGCTATTCCTCCTGTCCACAGCTTAACCAGAAGGCAGCTGATTAACATGTTAATAATGAGTCATTTTAATCCTAAATATTTAATACTGTCATTCTCAGGACTACACAACCTTTGACCTTTACCTCTGTTGAACTCCTGCAGGATCGGCCAACACACTGTGGTTCAGGATTTGGATGGAACTTGTTCTTGTCCAGCTGCTGCAGGATCTGGATCTGGTCCTGTTTATGTGTTTGTGTGTGCATGCAGAGCCCAAAGCGGATCATTAAAATTGTCTTTAGAGCGAGTATAAAATCTGATCTGAGTTCTGGGCTCACTCACCGTTCCTGAAACCCCTCATTGGGTTTTTAAATGTAGGGCAACAAAGAGACCCTTAACTGCAGCTCTCTGTGACCTTTGATCTCTGCTGGACTGTGGTAAACTTCTACCCCCAGACGTGCAAATCTGACAAACAGTGAGTATTTTTCTTGGTCAGATTTCAGCGGTATGCTTTGTATGAACAATGTTAATGATTGAATGTGTGGAGCGGCTCCAGAGCACGAGGGCCCTCCAGAAACATCCACGCTCTGTTTCTCTGCCACGTCCCCCCTGATCCTCCATCGCATAGCTCACGTTACAGGCTCCACTGTAACTCTAAAACTTAGTGGTCTCAGTCAGCAAACAGCAAGGGATAAACACATGTCTATTTCTGACAGAGAAAAGCTAATGGTGCTCTTTAACAGGGCGTGAGTGGGTTTGAATATTTTCAAGCAATAAATGTTATCATGTATTTACCCAGGAAGTGATGCCTGACCAATCTCTGCCCCACATACTGGCTCAGTAAACACAGGAATCTGACGGAGAGAGCATGCTGCACATACTGTGCTGCACGCTGCTGATGTGAGGAGATGCTTCAACACAACCTTTGAATCACTACACGGGAGCCGTGGCGGAAACCAACACAACACAGTTACCTAACAACTCTTCTGTCACATGGGCGGATTATGACACAACGGGCCCCCGGCTCTCCCCCAAATGACCACTGTGTAGTTTGTGGTTGCTGTGAGTCTTCGATGACATTTTTCAGGACTTATGATATCTTGCACCTCTTTGTGCTGTGTCATGCTAATTTCTCTCTCTTTGTATTCCTTGTGGTCATTTTCTTTTTCTTTGTGGTTGTTTTGTGTGACTTCACGTCTCTTTGAGGACATTTTTTTGTTTTTTTTCATGATCATTTTGATTTCTTTTCTGCATTTGTGATTGTGTTTCATCCTTTTGCATGTCTTTAACATCTCCTTGTAGATGTTTTGTGTCTCTCTGTGGTTGTATTGTGGCCCCTGATCCTGTGCCCAAGAGCCCCATTTAGTAATCCATCCATGTTTTTACTGGGTAATTTTTCTCTTTTTCTTGCTCTTTATTCTTGTGTTTCACTCACTGTTTCACTGTTTTTGCAGTTATTGCTGCAGTTTCACATTATAGTTAATTTACAACATGTGTTAATAATTGGACTCTTCATATAGGCATTCTGTAGCATCTTTATTCCCTCACAATAAAGAGTCATATATATTACCATGTTTTTGTTTCTTGCTGTCATTTCTATTCAACATTATATATTATACACTTAATATGCCACGTAAACTAAACTTGTAAATGCTGTGTGGATAAAAATCAAACAGTCTTAGTGAATTAAAGCTGTTGCACTTTTTCTTTGTGTTCTTGCACTGTTTGCACTAGGTTGCACAGGATGCACTTTATGTGTTTTGCTAGGACAACTTAGCAGTCCTCAGCCCCATGTTTGTCTTGTTGCCGTTTTATGTAGCACCATGGTTCTGGAGAAACGTTGTCTCATTTCACTATGTACTGCTTCAGCTATATGTGGTTGGAATGACAATAAAGCTTCTTGACTTGACTTGAACATGAATCAAGATTAAACATCACATCAGTGAGGAGATAATCATATCTGTGTGGTGCAATGAGGAGACTGGAACCTTCCTAATACTAAATGAACGTCCATCACTTGAGCTCTTTTAATCACCTCATCAATGAAAAAAGTGAAACATGATGGTTTAGCTTGAAAAACAAACTGTTTGACAATCATAAGGACTAAGACTCGAGATACAGGAGTGGAGGAAGTATTCATTACTTAACTGAATATAGTTAAACCACACTGTAAAAAAGTGTTTAGGTTGGCAGTAGTTTTATAGTTCCAATTTTTTGCAGTTGGCAAATATCCTGCAGACAGCAGATGTTCTGTACTCAGTCCTATTGTTAGTAAAGGTTCTGTAGTTAGTAAAGGTTCTGTAGTTAGTAAAGGTTCTGTAGTTAGTAAAGGTTCTGTAGTTAGCAGTTGTTCTGTAGTTAGTAAAGGTTCTGTAGTTAGTAAAGGTCCTGTAGTTAGTAAAGGTCCTGTAGTTAGTAAAGGTCCTGTAGTTAGCAGTTGTTCTGTAGTTAGTAAAGGTCCTGTAGTTAGTAAAGGTTCTGTAGTTAGCAGTTGTTCTGTAGTTAGTAAAGGTCCTGTAGTTAGTAAAGGTTCTGTAGTTAGCAGTTGTTCTGTAGTTAGTAAAGGTTCTGTAGTTAGTAAAGGTCCTGTAGTTAGTAAAGTTTCTGTAGTTAGCAGTTGTTCTGTAGTTAGTAAAGGTCCTGTAGTTAGTAAAGTTTCTGTAGTTAGTAAAGGTTCTGTAGTTAGTAAAGGTCCTGTAGTTAGTAAAGTTTCTGTAGTTAGCAGTTGTTCTGTAGTTAGTAAAGGTCCTGTAGTTAGCAGTTGTTCTGTAGTTAGTAAAGGTTCTGTAGTTAGTAAAGGTTCTGTAGTTAGTAAAGGTTCTGTAGTTAGCAGTTGTTCTGTAGTTAGTAAAGGTCCTGTAGTTAGCAGTTGTTCTGTAGTTAGTAAAGGTCCTGTAGTTAGTAAAGGTCCTGTAGTTAGTAAAGGTTCTGTAGTTAGTAAAGGTCCTGTAGTTAGTAGAGGTTCTGTAGTTAGTAAAGGTCCTGTAGTTAGCAGTTGTTCTGTAGTTAGTAAAGGTTCTGTAGTTAGTAAAGGTCCTGTAGTTAGTAAAGGTTCTGTAGTTAGCAGTTGTTCTGTAGTTAGTAAAGGTCCTGTAGTTAGTAAAGGTCCTGTAGTTAGCAGTTGTTCTGTAGTTAGTAAAGGTCCTGTAGTTAGCAGTTGTTCTGTAGTTAGTAAAGGTCCTGTAGTTAGCAGTTGTTCTGTTGTTAGCAGTTGTTCTGTAGTTAGTAAAGGTTCTGTAGTTAGTAAAGGTTCTGTAGTTAGCAGTTGTTCTGTAGTTAGCAGTTGTTCTGTAGTTAGTAAAGGTTCTGTAGTTAGCAGTTGCTCCGTAGTTAACACTTGTTCTGTAGTTAGCAGTTGCTCCGTAGTTAGTAAAGGTTCTGTTTTTAGCAGTTGTCTTGCAGTTAGCAGATGTTCTTTAGTTAGCAGATGTTCTGTAGTTAGCAGTTGTTCTGTAGTTAGCAGTTGTCCTGTAGTTAGCAGATGTTCTGTAGTTAGCAGTTGTTCTGTAGTTAGCAGTTGTCCTGTAGTTAGCAGTTGTCCTGTAGTTAGCAGTTGTTCCGTAGTTAGCAGTTTTTCCGTAGTTAGCAGTTGTCCTGTAGTTAGCAGATGTTCTGTAGTTAGCAGTTGTTCTGTAGTTAGCAGTTGTTCTGTAGTTAGCAGTTGTTCTGTAGTTAGCAGTTGTTCTGTAGTTAGCAGTTGTCCTGTAGTTAGCAGATGTTCTGTAGTTAGCAGATGTTCTGTAGTTAGCAGTTTTTCCGTAGTTAGCAGATGTTCTGTAGTTAGCAGTTGTTCTGTTGTTTGCAGATGTTCTGTAGTTAGCAGTTGTTCTGTTGTTTGCAGATGTTCTGTAGTTAGCAGTTGTTCTGTAGTTAGCAGTTGTCCTGTAGTTAGCAGATGTTCTGTAGTTAGCAGTTGTTCCGTAGTTAGTAAAGGTTCTGTAGTTAGCAGTTGTTCCGTAGTTAGCAGTTGTTCTGTTGTTTGCAGATGTTCTGTAGTTAGCAGTTGTTCCGTAGTTAGCAGTTGTTCTGTTGTTTGCAGATGTTCTGTAGTTAGCAGTTGTTCTGTAGTTAGCAGTTGTCCTGTAGTTAGCAGTTGTTCTGTAGTTAGCAGTTGTTCTGTAGTTAGTAAAGGTTCTGTAGTTAGCAGTTGTTCTGTAGTTAGTAAAGGTTCTGTAGTTAGCAGTTGTTCTGTAGTTAGCAGTTGTTCTGTAGTTAGTAAAGGTTCTGTAGTTAGCAGTTGTTCTGTAGTTAGCAGTTGTTCTGTTGTTTGCAGATGTTCCGTAGTTAGCAGTTGTTCTGTTGTTTGCAGTTGTCCTGTAGTTAGTAAAGGTCCTGTAGTTAGTAAAGGTCCTGTAGTTAGTAAAGGTCCTGTAGTTAGTAGTTGTTCTGTAGTTAGCAGTTTTTCTGTAGTTAGCAGTTGTTCTGTAGTTAGCAGTTGTTCTGTAGTTAGCAGTTGTCCTGTAGTTAGTAAAGGTCCTGTAGTTAGTAAAGGTCCTGTAGTTAGTAAAGGTCCTGTAGTTAGTAAAGGTCCTGTAGTTAGCAGTTGTTCTGTAGTTAGCAGTTGTTCTGTAGTTAGCAGTTGTTCTGTAGTTAGCAGTTTTTCTGTAGTTAGCAGATGTTCTGTAGTTAGCAGTTGTTCTGTAGTTAGCAGTTGTCCTGTAGTTAGCAGATGTTCTGTAGTTCGCAGTTGTCCTGTAGTTAGTAAAGGTTCTGTAGTTAGTAAAGGTCCTGTAGTTAGCAGTTGTTCTGTAGTTAGCAGTTTTTCTGTAGTTAGCAGTTTTTCTGTAGTTCGCAGTTGTTCTGTAGTTAGCAGTTTTTCTGTAGTTCGCAGATGTTCTGTAGTTAGCAGTTGTTCTGTAGTTCGCAGTTGTCCTGTAGTTAGCAGTTGTTCTGTAGTTCGCAGTTGTCCTGTAGTTAGCAGATGTTCTGTAGTTCGCAGTTGTCCTGTAGTTAGTAAAGGTTCCGTAGTTAGCAGATGTTCTGTTGTTTGCAGATGTTCTGTAGTTAGCAGTTGTTCCGTAGTTAGTAAAGGTCCTGTAGTTAGTAAAGGTCCTGTAGTTAGTAAAGGTCCTGTAGTTAGCAGTTGTTCTGTAGTTAGTAAAGGTCCTGTAGTTAGCAGTTGTTCTGTAGTTAGTAAAGGTCCTGTAGTTAGTAAAGGTTCTGTAGTTAGTAAAGGTTCTGTAGTTAGTAAAGGTCCTGTAGTTAGTAAAGGTCCTGTAGTTAGTAAAGGTCCTGTAGTTAGCAGTTGTTCTGTAGTTAGTAAAGGTCCTGTAGTTAGTAAAGGTTCTGTAGTTAGTAAAGGTCCTGTAGTTAGCAGTTGTTCTGTAGTTAGTAAAGGTCCTGTAGTTAGTAAAGGTCCTGTAGTTAGCAGTTGTTCTGTAGTTAGTAAAGGTCCTGTAGTTAGCAGTTGTTCTGTAGTTAGTAAAGGTTCTGTAGTTAGCAGTTGTTCTGTAGTTAGCAGATGTTCTGTAGTTAGCAGTTGTTCTGTAGTTAGCAGTTGTTCTGTAGTTAGCAGTTGTTCTGTAGTTAGCAGTTGTCCTGTAGTTAGTAAAGGTTCCGTAGTTAGCAGATGTTCTGTAGCAACGGAACATTGTAACAGCTTGGCTTCAAAGTAAAAGAGTCCAGATGTAAAACTGACCTACTTGAGTCCGGACTTTCCACCCACCGAAAACATTTGGCTTCTCATGAAGCACAGAATTCAACAAAGAAGGCCTCGAACTGTTGAGCTGCTGAAATTCTAAATCAAGTAAGAACAAGGAAAATAATTAGTTTTTAGAAGCAGAGTAACTGGCGTCCTCAGTGTCCAAATGATGATTGTTGTTAAGAGATGAGACGTCGAAACACAGTGGTAAACATGACCCTGTCCCACCTTCTTAGTAACGTGTTGCTGGCATCAACTTCAGGGGCAGCACCATGAGCATACTTCTCAACAAACAATCAAACATTGTGCTGCTGTCACACCAATGTAGGTTTGAAATGATCAGCAAATCATTGTATTCACTGTGGATTTGGTTGTATTCGAGCAGTTATCAGTTTTTAGCAGGTCAGTTTGCTGCTCATCAGTTTGCTGAAGGCCAGAGGTCACTCTGAGTGCGTTAATGTGCTGCTGCGGTGCTGTGTCCGTGCCGTGTTCCCAGGCTGCAGGCTTCAGGTTGATCAGTAACCATTCCTGGTTTAACAACAGGTTTAAAGTCTACTCAGATAAATCCTGCTTACTGGGTCCATTTTGGACTTTACCCCGCTCAGGCTCTGTCTGCATCTCAGCCTTTGAGCTGACTGTTATATAAAGTCTGTATGAAGGATATGTGGAATAAACACAGCTCAATGGTTCTTTTATTTTCTTATGTAAGCTGCATTTGCAGTGAATGCCTGCAGCAGAAAGTAAAGAAGGAAGCAGGTGATTGGCTGCGGTCAGGCGGTCCGGTCCACACTGTGCATTGTGTGCACATTAATACAGTATGTATGACCAACAAACAGTAGAATAACATGAACACAGCAGGACGCACCACAGAGCCCAGTTCAACGTTCTCACACTCGTCTGTTATGATCATTTCGGCTCAGAATGAGTCAAACAGATGCTGTTGAAAACCACAAGACAGTGTGAAAAAGGATATTAATGTAGAGATCCGGGTGAAAAAGGGAAGATTCCAGTGAGAATTCAACTCAAGTCAGAAGGTAAAAAAGTCAAGTTGTTGCCTTAGTTTTTACTTCTTATCTACCAGTCTGAGATTTGGCTTTTTCTCTGCAACTGCACCTCTGCCTAAAATCCAGCATCCCAGAGTTGCCTGTGCACTGTTAACGTGGAGACTGGTCTTTTGTGGACACTGCCTAATGGAGCCTTCGGTTTGTGCTGCTCTGTGAAGGAAGTGGGACACATCGCTGCACGAGATCTACAGGGTGTTCATTTCTCAGAATAAGTGCAGACTGATGAGTTTCAGAAGACATTTCTTTGTGCGTCTGCACTTGAAGTCATAAGAACGGCTTTTCTAGTGATCACTTAGTCCTTTAAATTGATAAAGCCGCATTAGCCAACACAATGTGACATTGGAACAGAGGACTCATGTTTGCTGATCATAAGCCCCTTCACAAGTGATTTTAAGGAAGACACTGAGTTGATCCGACAACTTGTTGCAGAGCTGAGTTGCCCTAAAGCTGATGAAAGCTGAATCTAGTCTAATCTGATCTGGACCATGACTGATGAAATTTATGATCCCGTTTCTGATCTTACAGTGTTTTGTGTAAATATACTGAGGGTTGGACGAGATTCCAGCACGTCACAGTGTTGATGTTTGACTTTTTCAAACATTCAGAACATGACGGGTTTTACTGTAACACGCTGCAGGCTGACCAGCTGCTCTGCATCCTGTTGGTGCAGTGACGACACCGATACTGATCCAGACTTTTACAACAACACAGAGACATTAGAGGATGTTCCTTCCAAATAGGAAATTAGAAAAAGTAAACACTGATACTTCTCTCAGCAGACACACAACAGACCAGTGAATCATGGTTGTCTTTGTGTTTTTTCACTGTTAGTAGCAGCTGGTATGAAATTGAAGCTCAAATTAGAGCCGCTACTCAATCCAGGCTGCCAGCAACACAGCAAGGTGACATCTTCAGTAGGTGATGTAGGTACAGGCACCTGAAGTCTGACTACATGAGTTCATCTCAATGATGAGGTAGCGTAACAGGGAAATCTGATCTTGTTGGTTAAAGTGAACCGTTTCAAACAGCCCTCCTGGTCCCAAGCCAGTGTTAGTGAACGTGTTAGGGCTCATTTTACGCTCTGCCCACAAAAAAACATGTGAAAGGGTCTAAAGGAGCAGTGACAGATTATGGGACAACAGAGGCCCTCACCCCCCAAAACTGGTGAAAGGGACATAATTAGTCCAAATGTCTGATACATAAGTTATGTTGTGTGGTGACGTTTTACTCTCATGTACAGAGACAACCTTTCACTCATGTTCATTATGTTGTGTCTTACACTTGTTGTCAATCCTCATAGGCTATAAATATTGACCCATTTTTATTCATCTATTTTACATATTTTACATATTCTGCATATATGTTGAGTTCTCTGTATTGATGTTATTGTGTATTTATGTTGGTGTTGGATCTTTCCTGGTTCTGGTTCAGCAGTGATGCTGTTACACGTACTGTATATATTTTCAGTGTGTCTCTGTGGCCTAAGTCGACCCAGATTTCAGCTCACTGAAGATGACAAAAACCTTTTTTTTTGTTTTGTTTTGTTTTGTTTTTTACAAAGTCCTGGAGCCAAAGTGAGGCAGCGCGAACCACAGCGACGGAGCGAGCCCCGCCGTCTCCTCCATGCTGTATACATCTGACATAAATACACGGAGCCGCTTTAAATAGACTGCAGCCATTCAGTGTAAACACAGCCACCAACACACTGCAGACACGCTGACTGCTGACACACACAGACAGTTTTTTATACTGCTGCAATATTATTACATGTTTTCCAAGAAAAAATGTTGAGTCAGTTGATGCTAAAACTGCTGCAGCAGTTATGTATTTAAAGCATTTATCTTCCTTTGCATGAGTCCGTTGATTCAGTGTCCTGCACTGGGTCAGCTCCGATCTGCAGCTCTTTAATCTTTAGTGTCTCGTCTGTTAAATACAGCGACGATAAAGTTGTGCTCAGGTCAGGTAGTGAAACATAACAAGTGTAATTCATGTGTCATTTAGCGTATATCTAGACTAATACAATTAAAGTGGCATGGTGCAAACAAGAAGCTGTGTGATAGCGTGGATAGCATGCATCTATCAGCTGAGGGTCCGGTCAGGACTGTTCACATTCACGTTCACACCTACAGCGGATTCCAGTTAACCTGCATGTCTTTGCACTGTGGCAGCAAATCCAGCGAGTGATACAGAAACTCGTAACTGGACCCGATGGATGAGAGTCAGATAAACTGACGGTTGACAGCCGTCTGTCTCCCCGTCCATCTGTCTGTCCGTCAAACTGCTGACTGTGAAACATGGAAACATCTGCCCGCTTTCACTTCTGGTTTTCACCATCTGTCAGGGTCAGGCTTGCACGGCATTATGGTATCTGGACATACATGTGCAAGTCAGCAAAAACATGGTGGTGAGCTTTCTATTAATGTGACTGCTGGGTCACCATCAGTGAAGAGCAGCGACAGCACGCTCCTGGGACGGACACAGACACACAACACATGTCCTCCTCCAAGAAAATAAGTGAAAACACACTTACTTTAATGGACACATTTGATCCAATCAGAAACCAGGATTTCCTGTCAGTTCTGAACTCCTTGTTTCAGTAAAATGTACATGTTATCTGAAGAAAGCTTCATTCTGCTTCTTTGCAGTCACGTGGAGACAAATTGAGCAGAAGTGAGCACATCTGTGTAAAATGTGAGGATCTAAAGACTTCAGCGTTTCCTAAATATGTCATAAAGATGTTATCGAGACGACAGAAGACTGAGCTCTGCCTCGCAGATCCTGCTGTTTGTTCATTTTACTGCCTTACTTCTTCATTTTCTTTGTTTTCGTTCTCCCGATCCTCTTTCTCACTCGGTGATATCTTTTCATCACATAACCTCTCACTCCCACCTTATAAAAACAGTCTCATATCATACAACATCTGTGCCTGGTGATAACCACACACACACACACACACACACACACACACACACATTCCAAAGCGGGTTGACTGCCAGCCTGATAACCGTGACATATAAAAATACTTCATGTTTTACTGTATTTAAACATGCACATAAGCAAACGTGTTTCACACTGACACACTAAGACAAATAAGAACCCACGTAAGCACACACACACACACACACACACACACACACACACACACACACACACACACACACACACACACACACACACACACACACACACACACACACCCTTCATGGTTGATAAAACACAGAGAGCCGCAGACGTTTGACTGAATCTTCTGAAATATCTGGTGAAAACATGTCTGAACGTGTCAGAGACACAAGTTTGATGGAACCAGATCCAGATTTGAGGACAAAAATACTGTGAATTCATATTTTCATGACAGATAAAAAACACTGAGCTCCTCTCCTCTCTCCTTTCCTCTCCTCTCTCCTCTCTCCTCTCCCTCTCCTCTCCTCTCCTCCTCTCTCCTCTCTCCTCTCCTCTCTCTCTCCTCCTCTCTCCTCCTCTCCTCTCCTCTCCTCTCTCTCTCCTCCTCTCTCTCCTTCTCTCTCCTCCTCTCTCTCTTCTCCTCCTCCTCTCTCCCTTCTCCTCCTTCCTCTCCTCTCTCCTCCTCTCTCCTTCTCCTCTCCTCTTTTCCTCTCTCTCCTCCTCTCATCTCTCCTCTCCTTCTCAGCCTCTCTCTCTCCTTCCCTCGCTTCCTCTTCCTTCTCTTCCTCTCTCTCCTCTCCTCTCCTCTCCTCTTCCCTCTCCTCCTCCCTCCTCTCCTCTCCTGTCTCCTCTCCTCTCCTCTCTCCTCGTCTCCTCTCTCCTCTCTCCTCTCTCCTCTCTCTCTCCTCTCCTTCTCTCCTCCTCTCTCTCTCTCTCTCTCTCCTCTCTCTCTCTCCTCTCTCCTCCTCTCTCTCTCACACACACACAGCTTATTGTTGAGTCCATTCTCCTGGATCATCTCCATCCTAGTTTCTGTGGTTCACTGAGAGTTTAGTGTCAGAGGTAGAAACTCTAATCCTCCTCACCCCAAGCCCCTCACCTTCTTCTCCTCTTCTCTCTCAGCACTTTCTCTTCCAGGATCGTGCTCATCCATCAGCACCTTAAACACCTGTAATCTCAAGTATGTGTGTGTGTTTGGGGGGGCACACACACACACACACACACACACACACACACACACACACACACACACACACACACACACACGGACACGTGCACACCTCTGATAGCAAGAAGAAAAAGTGAGTGTGAGAAAGTAAAAAGGCCCAAACGGAGCTCATCAAATTACACAAGTGTCCCTTTCGAGTGTTGTTGCAATTATGAGCATGTCGCATGTCGCATGCGAAGCATGTGGGAGCTGCAGTCTGAGTGTTGCCACTAGGGGACATGAAACAAAGCTGCTCACATTTGTTTGGGTTGACATCTGCTCACATAACTGCAAAATAACAATAATAACTGATACTGTCGTTAATCCCTTTGGGGAAATTTGTTTTATGACACTTTGTCATCTCTTCATTGTTTTCCTCTGTCTGCAATAAGCATTCTGCAGCACTCGGCTGTAGTACACACTCCTCCAGGTTCATTTACTACTGGGGTCATGCATTGAGTGTTGAGTAGCCTTTATCGCCTCCACAGGGACGTAGGAACATGTTAAGCATGTTCACCGGGGACAAGCATTAGTGACAGATAGGTCAAGGCATTGTCTTTTCCATACACATGCTTGTGTGAGTCATATTCAGGTCTCACTGCTGAACAGGAACTGAGTTAATTATTTCAAAATCTGTGCTCCAGAAATTTGCGCTGTTGATGGCAGTAACTCAAGGAGATTCAACAAACCCTTTGAATTCCACACACTTCTGCACTTTTGTCTAATCACTACAACTTCTCTGCAAATTTGACCTGTACAGAGAGGAGATACATCAGCTCTCAGCCTGGTGCAAGGCCAACAACCTGTCTCTGAACGTTGGGAAAACTAAAGAGATGGTTGTTGACTTTAATAGAGCAAAGAGTGACCACTCTCAACTGAACGATGGAGCATCAGTGGAGATCATCAAGAGCACCAAATTTCTTGGTGTCCATCTGGTCACTCAACACCCGCTCCATCAGCAAAAAGGCCCAGCAGCGTCTCTACTTCCTGAGGAAGCTGAGGAAAGCCCATCTGCCGCCCCCCATCTTGACTACATTTTACAGGGGGACCATTGAGAGCATCCTGAGCGGCTGCATCACTGCCTGGTTTGGGAACTGCACCGTTTCGGATCGCAAGGCCCTACAACGGATAGTGAGGACAGCTGAAAAGATCATTGGAGTCTCTCTCCCCTCCATCACGAACATTTACACCACACGCTGCATCCGCAAGGCTACCTGCATTGTGGACGACCCCACCCACCCCTCACACCCAATCTTCACACTTCTGCCATCAGGGAAGAGGTTCCGGAGCATTCGGGCCTCACAACCAGACTTTTGAACAGTTTCTTCCCCCAAGCCATCAGGCTCCTCAACACACACACAACAAACTGAACCGAGCACACACACACACTCTCTAGATTTGACATGTTTCCATCTTTCAGTTGTAAATTGTATTCATTTCCGCTACTGGTCGCTGCTGTTTTGTGTTTTGTGTTCTGTTTTTCTGTCTTCTGACGTCTGTCTGCACTTCTTCTTTGTGTTCTTGCACTGTTTGCACTAGGTTGCACAGGATGCACTTTATGTGTTTTGCTAGGACAACTTAGCAGTCCTCAGCTCCATGTTTGTCTTTTTATGTAGCACCATGGTTCTGGAGAAACGTTGTCTCATTTCACTATGTACTGCTTCAGCTATATGTGGTTGGAATGACAATAAAGCTTCTTGACTTGACTTGACTACTGCCCCTAAACGCCTCACAGCTGGCAGCAGAGCAGCTCGCTAGCACTACATGGTATTACTTCTTAAAATAAAACCTGCACATGGCAGCAAATGGCAGGTCCACTTACAGCAAAAGGAAATGTCGGATGCAGGGTATCATTGATCACTAGCAGTGGGCTCTTACTGCTATTTACTTGTCTGGTGTAGTTAATGCACAAAGTCAAGCAGAGACACATTTTAAGCTGCTCATAGACGTCTGTAAGGGCGTGTAGGCAGAAATCTATGTCACACAGACTATAGAACACACACAAATGTGAAAGGCACAAATCTGTGTCTGTGAACAAACTCATTGTCAAGAGAATGAAGAACCATTTGGCGACCAGCAAAATGATGCAGGTTTAATGTGATCGCGCTTTTTCTGCAGCATCACATCAGCAGTCCGGTTGCTGCATTGACCAATCTGTGCAACAGATCATCCAAACCAAAAATGATGCAGTGGCCATCTGCAAGTTCAAACATATAAACTTGTTCCTTGAACATCATCTCACCAGTAGCCCCACATCAAATGACACCCCCACCATGGCAGCCCCCCTGTGTCATCTATGTGAATGCAGCTTAAATGAAAACCTGCACATCAGCAGAGTAATCACATAAACACACAGTTCAAAACATCTCTTCACATTAATATTAATTAAAAGAAATAAATAGGTGAAATCTCCATTTGTCCAAATGAAACTGTCACAAATCCTCGCACCAGCTCACTGCTGAGGTTTAGAAACTCATGTTTTGTTTGCATCTCGTGGCGCAGAACACATTCCTGGGGTTGGTTTCATCCTATTCGGCTGATCAACAGGTGCTGACAGAGTCATGCAAAGAAGCGCAGTGATGCAGTGAAGAAGACGAAAGTCTGGTTGAAACAATCTGATTTAGAAACATGATTTCCACCTGTAACTTCACCTTGGATCAGGGGATCACTAATTTCTTGTTGTTTGAACCAAACAGATTTTTCCTCCCCTACTTTGAGAAATGAACAAGCTGCACACAAAGAAACAGCAGATCAGAAAAGTCTGTGTGTATCTGTTGACAATAGTTTCCGTGGAGGCAGGGGGAGTTATGGTGCATGATTCAGCAGCAGCGAGATCCATCATGAGTTTGAATGGCGTTCCTCTCTACAGGTTTCAGCTCTGAGAGAGATAATGGAGAAAAATGTGAACAGTGATGTCAGCAGATTGGTTTTCTGCGTTCCTCTACGCTGGTTGACCTGCAGTTTCTCTCCTGATAAATACCAGAGTCAGAGTGATTTAATCTTCATCTCTTCTGTTATGTAAGAACTAAATCACGGCTGAAAAAGACCCCAGAGAGCTCGTATCTGTTCGTATAAATTGTGAGGAATGCTGACTGTGTGTTTAATGGCAACACTCCCAGAAAGTCCCACTGAGGACACAACACAAACCAAACACACCTACAGAGTCTGGCTTCATGTCAGAGCGAAGAGAGGGGAACATTAACCCCCTGCTCACACACACCACATCTCTGGTGTTCCCTGTGACTCGGTTTGTTAATAAACTGGTGCATGATGTCTTTTTCTGGTATTTCATTAACTTTGTGTTGCACCGAAGTGTGAACCTATAAACAGTTATTTACATTGCTGTGAAATCTCCAGCAGCTGATTTTTACCTTCTCCAGGTCTCTGTGCTGCTGCTGCTGCAGGTGACGACACCTTGATTTTACTTGGAGGTTGAATTTGTCTGTTATAAACTACACTGTTTTTTATTATCTACTTTTGTTGAATCAACCCTGTTTCTTAGAAAGCAGCTGCAAATACATTTAACAAAATAAATGCATTGTAAAGCTCTCTGTGTCCTGTTTTCTATCAGCATAATGACTATTTCATTTGTTTTCCACCAAAATATCCAATCTTGGTTCTGTTTACAGTCTCACAGCTCATTGATGAGGTGTTTTGGGCACCTGATCAGGATCCTCCTGGCTGTCTACCATTGGAGTTCTCTGGTCTCCTCTAACTTGTAGGAGACCAAGCGGTGGACCCGCAACATGCTGGAGAGATTATATGTCTCATCTGGCCTGGAAACGCCTCAGGCTCGCTCCAAGAGGAGCTGGGGAGAGGGACTACCTCACTGAGTCTACTGCAGCTACGCCTCAAGTGACTCCGAAGATGGTTGGATGTAGCTGCTTCACCTGAGATACAACTGATGTAGCCAACACCTTCTCTGCATCACGTGGGACACATCCAAACAATAATTGTGTTCAGACGTAACGCTAAACACACACAATACTTTTACTTTGTTATCATGGACACTGAAGGAGGTGGGAGGGGCTGACGCAGCGTTGTGTTCGTACTTTACACAAAGTCACACACTCATAGTTAACTCCAGTACACGGTATTGTCGACACACCTGCTTGTACCTGCAGCTACTCTTGTGTTTTTTGAAAATGTGATCACTGCTTACACACACACACAGAGACACACACACACACACACACACTCTAACTCACTCGCTGGTGTGGGCGTGCAAGGAACACGTCCAGAGACAGAGAGAGACACAGCGATCCCACACTCCGCTCCAACTCAAACACTGCCTCTGGTTTCAGTGGAGCCTCCAAACAGAAACCGGCTCGACTATTTTTACTGACAAACTATTTTTAGCGTCGTTCTGCTTCTTTCTGGGAGTCTGCAGCAGTTTGGCCACACAGCGACTGTGAGAGCTGCAGCTCTGAGTAAATACAGAGAACAATACGCTCGGCGTCCACATCCACTCCGAGCCGGACCGACCGGTCTGCGGCCCCGCACCGGCTCCTGATGACAGGCCACAACTGTGCAGATTATTGGAATTCTGGGAGATTACCAGGCAGCGGGGGGGTCGTTTTAAGCTCTGTTGGTGCTGTAAATGACAGGCTGTCACAGGCCAACGGCTCAACCAGAGGCCCCCAGGGACCTGACTCGGGGCCAGCAGTTACACATAACCTCCCGAGGGCCAAACAGAGGGAGAGTTAGAACGAGAACGTGCACTCATAGTGTTAATTTCACCCACAGAGACGGAAAACCTGCAGCTGTGGAATCACAGACTGGCGCTGACGCTATGTTCAGTCTGATCTGCTGCTGCTACAGGAAGAATCAGACTCTGAACCTGGATGCTGGATAAAGAATCTGTGTTCATGTTATCAACCATTTACCTTCTTCTGTCAAGCTGAACCCAGAAAAATGAGCTCGTGAATCAAAGACTGATTCACATTTTATAATGCAGGACAAAAACTACTGAAAAGTGTTTTTATCAAACAGGTGATGTGATGAAGAGTGACACACACACACACACACACACACACACACACACACACACACACACACACACACACACACACACACACACACACATACAAAGAGTTGGTGTGATTGTCTGAAGAGGAGCTCGGTCACGCTCTCAGTCCCACGTCCTTTCATGACCACATACGGTTCAATCAGAGCTCTCTATCTGTCCCTCGGCTCTGATTACCTTGATCTGGTTCACCTGTGCTCACCTTTCCCTTTCTAAGCTGGTCTGCAGCTCTCGCTCAGTTTCCAGTGTTTGTTCTCAGCCTTTGCTACTTGACCACCTGTTGCCCACTGGACCTGTTACTCCTGTCTGATCTCCTGCGTCAGCCCTGGTACTGGTCAGTCTCCTCTTTGATCCGACCCGTTTTCTGCCTTTTGGATTCTGGACCAGATTGTTTGCTCTCTCCAGACTGCCTGTCTGGGTTTGAATCCAGTATTGGATGTGACCACTGTTCTGGATGCTGTTTTTCTGTATGGTTTTCCTCTCTGCCTCTTCTCCATAGACTCACCTCAGCCACAGTTCCCCCCAGCGATCCGCCCTCAGAACGGAGCTTCAGGACCTTCGGACTCAACCTCCCATCACCACCCTAACCCCTGTTCATGCCTGCTCACTCCCTGCTCACTTCCTGGTTCGATCCCCCTACCTCCTCCTACTGTTCACGCGGGGCTCCTGACCCGACCGTCCCGACACCTCCAGACCCCTCGTTCCAAAAATAGACAGTTGTAGCTTGTCGTGACTCCTTGAACCTGTTTTTTTGCACAAAGTCTCTGACGTTCACTAACTGTTCTCTCATTCTGACCCTTCCCCTGCAGCTTCAGCTACCTGACTGCTCCACCCATACTCACCTCACCAACAAATACAGTACTGACACACCGGCTATAAACTACTTTATTTATTATGCATTAATCAATGTAATTGTTTATTAGTTGCTTTTAACCAATTTCAGCTGAAGTGAGGTACAAAACAACAGAACAGGGAGAAGACATTCAAAGTCAGATTTCACACCAGTTTCAGTTTTGGGAGACATAAGTGCCAACGTGGAGCATACGAAGCTTCAGCAGAGTTGTGCATTGTGAATCTGCTGAGTGAGCAGAGTTAGGAGCCTGTTGCTCTATCGTGGGACCACTTTTTTCTGTGTGGTCAGGGACCAGATGCGGGCAGAGCTCAGTGGGACAGATGTATTGTGGACCTGAATCAGGGAGGTCAGGTAGGAAGGTGCAATTCAGATGTCCGAGCTTAAAACCTGATGCACCGGCTACTGGAAGCTGGTGCACAGAGACGAGTATGAGCACGCAGCTTTTCCTCTCTACTGTTGCCTGGTGCTTGCTCCATTGGGATTTGTCGGGTTTTCTATTTGTATGCTTTTAATATTACGCTGTGGAGTTCCTCTAGATGGCTTCTGTAGCATGACGTGTTTGGTTTAACAAAAGGGAGACGTGCTGCTGCATTTTGGATGATCCGGAGAGAGTTGATGGTTCATGATGGTAGCCAGACACAAGAGGACGAGTGTCTGCACAAGGAGCTGGGTACAATATTCACAGAGGTAGGCTCCGATTTTTCTGACGGCTGTTTCCATAGAATGACTGGTTGACAGCGCTTTTAAAAAATGAAACGTTAAATCTGTGAAGACCACATGTGGACTACTTCCCGTCATGTAGATAAACCACCAACATTCAGTGGCTAAGAAAGTTTAGATGAGATCACTTGTGACAAACGTGTGTTTGTGGAACCTGATCTGCTTTTGTTTCAGATTCAGACTGATCTGAATTCTCACTAAGTGAAGCTGATGTGTTCTTTTAGTTTATCAGTGGTGCTGTTGGTTTTCATTTGCATGGGAATCTTGATGCTAACTACTAATTGTTGTTTCTATGTACACAGGTACGTGGTACTGGCCGCTGTTCTGTACAGATGTATAGTTTATATCACTCACTGATCTTAAAGTCTTCTAACACTAAATACTGTGCTCCACCTCAGAGATCAGCATTTGTTGGAGGAGTTCCTGCTGTTCACTGAAACTGAGAAATGTTGGAGCAGGTCCAGTTCTGTGCAGACTGAACATCATGAGACCAAGTTCGTGCAGAGCCAGCTGGTCATCCTCCTCCTCCTCCTTCTCCTCCTCCTCCTTCATATCTCACCAACAGATATCATCCTTATTTACACAAAGACAAGAAGCCACTTATTGGCACTCTGTGGATCACTGAAACTATGTGACCTCACAGCACCTGGAACTAAACTAAACAAGAGTCCAGCAGCAGCAAGTGACCAGCGCACAGCTTATACCTGCTCACAGTTTGACTGGCTCATTTTCATGGTGTTGTCCGTGATTCAACAGTGTACACACACCAGGTGAACAGCAGCAGTGAGAGGACCAGGAGGGCTGGAAACAAACGAGGAAGACACAGCTCAAACATTAACATCTTTAAATCTTCAAGTCCCGTGTGTGAGAAAAGAAGTTTAGTGTGTAGAATGACGTTCAGTTGTTCAGTCAAATGGAAAGAAGTATTTCTATGAGTCACATGTACTGTAGCTGCTGTTCTTCTGTACAGTTTGTAGTAAACCTTCTGAAGCCAGTTTGGTGACCAAAGACTCCTCCAGCGTCTAGTTATTCAGTGTGTGTTGGGACTGGGAGCAGGTCTGAGGTTCATCAGCCCTGCAGTGGATCGCACACAGATAAGATCTGTGAGGTCAGATGAACTTGAAGCTGTTTGTCTCCAGCACCGCTGACACTCTCCAGACTCACTCGGTTATGAATGGAAGCTGCTGCAGTTCCGCCTCAGGACTCACAAACTACATGTGCTTTCTTTATCAATGGGCAGGGGTTCAGTTCCCAGCTTCCAGGCGTCACACGACTGATGATGTTTTGGTCCAAACTCGTCTCCCTAATGAACTTTTGTTTTCTACACACCCACGCCAATCAGGTCCAAGGTGGCAGAAAGCAGACCACATCTTTCTCTGACCATAACCAAGAGCTGTGAGAGTCTAAACAGAACCAGAAAACACACGAATGACACCAGAACCACTAGGTCCAACATCTGCAACCAGAAACAAATGTGACAAAGATGTGAAAGGTTAAATAGATGAATTAACGTCACTGTGCATTAAGTTTCCTGCTGTTGAATGTCAAAGAGCAGGGTGACCCAGTGTTCGTCATAAATGTTCTGAGCTGTTACTGGGCCCAGTGACCGGCGCCTCCAAACTCTCTTATGACACTTTACACAAAAAGTAAAGTCCCTGTAACTAACCTACAGTCGTATTTATCCACTGTTTAGCAGTGTGAGTGAGAACAGTTATTATTTTACGACTTCACAAATACACAAATTAGCGTGTTGTGTCATTTAGTGACTTTACAAACACGGTGGCAACCTCTGCCAACGACAGGGACGACACAGCAGTGTCCAGAATTCACTGTGATATACTGTTTGACACAGGAAATGAGCTGGAACCAGTCAGTTTAGGCATTTTGGCTTTAAAAGTCCAAAGAGTTGCTGGTTGATCTCGTAACCATCGACTGATTGATAACAGCATTCTGCTTCATTACCTGATGCAGTATTAGTTCAGTAATCGCTTCCCAGTGCCAGCTCTTAGTTTCACTCTGTCAGAATGATGGACTGTGTTTGGGATTATCCATCAGTGGAGTTCGCTCTGCCAGTCCACCCACCCGCTCCCCACCACCCCCACTGAATGGCTCCATTATTTCAATCTGCAAACATTGTTCAAACCCACAGAACTCTATTTAAATCCTAAAGTGTCGTTTAGAAATGGATCTAAAGTCATACAGAAGACATGCAGATGTATTTTAGCCATATGTGGTGTAATGAAACAGTGGTGCAGTAAAAATCTTGAACTTTCATAAATATTGGTAATATAGAAATATTTGAACCAGCACGCTGACTCCATGTCTGTGTAGACCCTGTAGATCCTTTAATCAAAGTGCTGTTGTGCCAACAGGACAGAACAGTGTTACAGCAATAGGCACAAGTCAAATGAATTAGTCCTGTGTGTGTGTTCAAGTACACGCTGAATTAAAAGAGTTTTCAGAAACATGCTGCGTTGTCTAGTTATTCTTTTGTATTAGTTTTGTTTTAAAGTCACTAGAATTCAGAAGCTGCCCGGACAACATGATTTAGTCTTTAATGTGCCCTAATTCCTACGACTGTGTTTTTACAGGAAACACACACATACACACACTCTTCAGAGGCTGTTCAAAGGTTAAAGGTGAGGCTGCTGTGTGTGTTTCCATAGTGTTTATGTAGAGGAGAGGATCCATGTCAGTAAGGAGCTGCGAATGAGGACACTAACAAAGTGTCCATCTGTGGCCGGGAGCCAGATAATAAGTGTGTGTGAGACGAGTGATTACTGTGTGTGTGTGTGTGTGTGTGTGTGTGTGTGTGTGTGTGTGACTATCTGTGTCAGGAATGTAAACGTTGGGCGATAAGGTGTGTTTATGTCTCTGTCTGTCAGCTCCGCCCACCTCGGGTACGACCAGGTAATGGTTTGAAGATGACACGCTGTCAACACGTGATCATCAGACTGTGTTTAGTATCAGTTCTGTTCATTTCACACCTGTGTGTTTATTTCAGTACCTAACAACTTCATTCATATTCCAGTAAACAAAGGAGTCAGTTCTGTTATTATCTTCTGATTCAGGAGCTTTTATTTTGAAAATTAGAGGAGTGTGTGTGTGTGTGTGTGTGTGTGTGTGTGTGTGTGTGTGTGTGTGTGTGTGTGTGTGTGTGTGTGTGTTCATATTTGTTTTGATGTGTGGTGGGTGAGGAGTTTGGTTTTATCTCTGATCAACCAACTCCCCTCATTATCTGTCTGGGAATAATCCACACTGACACATCCTGATCCTCCATCCATGTGCAGCCTCCCTACTAATGATGATGATGTCACTAATCGGACCGTGACAGTAACCTGGTCCACTCTGTTCACCTCGGCTGTTTTAAAAGTGACACAGTGAGTTTGTTTTTTCTACACACACTCTTTAATGTGGGACTTTACTGAGAAGCTCAGAAACACTTTGATATTTCTCTCACAGACTAATCAAACCGAGTCGGACCATCCCGCACTGAGTCACAGCAGCAGCTCTGAGCTCTGACGCCGACCTGCAGCTATTGTATCAGTGGATTGTTGTAAACACGGGTGAGTGTGTCAGTGACGAGCTGTCACACACACTGAACCTGTCCCGTCATGTTTCAGAGTGTTCACCATTTACAGAGAGGACGGTTTGTCACTTTTAGAAACCCTCTCTTTGTCCCACGCTGATGTTGATGCTGATTAATGCTTAATAACAGAACCGTTACTGAAACAACAGAAAGGATCGTCACTGCTTCACATTTCCGTGTTTGGACTCTCCTCAGATCTGCACACGTGCGCTCTCGGCTGACAGTCTGATTAAAGTCCTATTTGTGTCTTAGCTCTGCGATCGTTTGTATTTATTTATGTCTGTGCCGTGAACACAGGGATGAAAAGGAAAAATGACTGGATTCCAGATCCCATCTGTCTCTCTGGCTCCAGACTCAACTGTTGTTCTTCTCCTGGAGTTTACAGTTTACGTCCAGACAGAGTTTACTGTGTGTCCCGTGTCATGTGTTGAGGACATATTTCAGCTTGTGCCCCTTAGTTTATCCCTGGCTGTCCTTGTCCTATGTGTTGTGGATTCTGTTCATCCTGAGGGGAGCATGAGCCCAGAAAACCAATCTGCCACAAATCTGGACACTTTTAGCAGAACTGGCCATTTACCTGAATTTACTTATCACGAGCAGCGACGTGGGTGAAACGCTTCGGTCCGTCTGGGTTTTGCGACCTGCCCCTGTCGGCTGCTACGTGGTGAAGGACTACATCACTCTACCTACGGTGTAACCCGCCCCCCCGTAATTATGACGGCTGCTGGACGTGCTCAGCTCCAACACGTTGGCTCTGACGTGCTGCTACGATGGACGGACGGACTTCAGGAGGACACTCTGTCTCCTGTCTCAGTCCAACCAGCAAAGAAGAAATGACTGACGACAAACGTGTTCAGTGTCAAACTCTGACACTTCATGTAAACTGGTGGAAACTGGTTCACTTCTTCACAAAATGGAAAGAAAACACACCTGTTGGTATAGTTTGAATGTTCCTGTGCGACCCGTGTGTTATTGTTGATAACTGGGATGGAGGCTGATGTTGTTGCTGTTGTTGTGTTGCCTAGCAACCACTTTGCGGCTGTCTGACAGTCTGACACAGGAATCAGCAGGAATCCGTCATAATTCAGCTCGACTGTGCATAAGCCTAAACACACAGCGGGGGTGTTTATGTGTCTAATGACGAGGTAATCACACTTAGCTTTATTCCTCCACACCCAGCCAATCCAGACTGAGGGCGGTGCCTTAATCCACCAATTATTCACCTGTCTCCAATTAGATCGTCTGCACACAAACACAGGGACGCACTCAGCAACCACATGTCCTACAGACCTCCATTCTTCTCCTGGAGCAGCAGGTTCAACCACGATCGACGGTGAATCAGTCAGAAACTGAAAATGTGCTGTTAGTGTCCTGTAGGCGGCTGGAGGACGTTCACCTGCTGAGTGTCAGGGAAACAGCTGACGCTGAAGACGTTTTCATGAAGCAGCTTCAGCAGCTTACGTTTCAGTTTGTTTCTCAGTCTAGTTTCTCTTTTTTAAAACCTGAGACTCCGTCACATCGGAGCCTCACAGCGGCCTCTGTGCAGACATTTCTTGCTCTTTTCACCTTTTCTGTGTTGTGCTGCAGTCTCTGCTCGGCACCCGACTTATAATCCTCATAATAATTATAACTGATGCTAAATTAATCTCCTTGGGGAAACTCTTGTAGGCAGGTCCTCAAAGCAGCCCAAGGTTTCTGGGCTCAGCGTCTCGTCCGGAGAAACTTCGACATTTGACCAGGAGTCATTGAACCACCAACCCTGGGGTTCGTAGACGACGGCCCCTGCAGCCTGAAAACCAGAGAGTCGCCTACATCTATGAGCGGAGACAGAGAACGACTGTCTCTGTCTTTAGAAAGTTTCAAAGTGCAGCTCGGTCGATATTCTGTTTGATGTATGAAAGACTCGTTTTCACGAGTCGACTGTGAATCCAACACGTATCCTGAGGAAAGTTGAACTCATCCATCTCAGCGACAGAGCGGAGGAAAATGTTCTCCCATCCATCAGAGTGGACAGCACCGACTGGAACAACATGCCTCTTCTCCCTCGGGGGCGTAGCGCTGGTCAGTGCTGATGAGGCCCCCAGGGGCCATTGGGGGCCAGCGGGCCTCGTAGCCGTGCTTGCCGTGCTTTATGTAGTGGACCACCGGCTTAGCCCTGCGGCACGGTGTTTTCACAAAACATTCCCAGCGGCTCCACTGCGGGGGGGGTGGGGAGGTGGTGGAGGAGGTGGTGGGGAGGGGGCCGCGGAGAAATATCAGAAATCCTGTGGTTTGTGTCGGGGCCGGGTGACCAGAGCCGGGCCCCAAACATCTTGTAAGAATAACAGTGGAGCAGAGTGGAGGGCCTGGGCGGACGCCATGTTTGTGTGTTGGTACATTCCTGGTGTGTGTTTTATTTTTCCTGCTCTGTCCCCTCGTTCCCTGTCTTCCCGGGGGTTGGCCGGGTGGGGTGGGCACGGATAGCTGTGGTTTGGTTGGTGGTGTGAGGAGGAGGAGGCGGGGGGTGTTTTTGGATGCAGGGCATGCAGTGGAATCCCAGCGGGCGACTATCAGATTCACCATCAAGCGCTCGGACTCTAAACCAGCCTGTGATGAGTGTGAAGACAACTCTTGTTTTGTTTTCTAATTCTTTTTTATTTGCTCGTCCTCCCCCCCCCCTCCCCTCTCCTCCCACTTTGTTTTTCTAAGGAACCCTTCTTGCCAAGAGCTGAAACAATAGCAGAGCTTTCCAAAACCTCCCTGGCTTTAAACAATGCCATCAATCACAGTGAGAGCAGCAGACACACACACATGTATGAAGCACAGCTCCGCATTTAACTCTTCACGTGGACGGAGGCTGAGACCGTGTGAGGACGCGGACGGACGAGTGTTAAAAGACTAATGAGCGGAGTGAAAACATGACACAGTGAGCCTGTAAGTCAGAACTGTGGGTGAATTATCAAACGCTGTCAGCACCAATCCCACTTTGGATTCCACCCAGAAACAGTTTTAAAGCGTTTCCTTGTGGCTCACAGTCCCTGTGTGTGTGTTTGGGGATTCATCTCATTTCTTTTAAAGGAAACTGAACCTTTTACTCTTCACTATGAAATTATTTCCTCCTCATAGACCAAAGACTAGAACTTTAGTTAGCGACTCTTCACGGTCAGCAGAGGACTCATAGCTGCAGGTTCACATTAAAAATGACTTTAGGTTTTATTGATTCAGTCTGAACAACACATTCCTTCCCCTGAGCTGCTCTGAATCCACAGCAGAGGAAGCTGAAAATACAATACGACTGTTCGCAGATGGACGGACAAGTTCTTTGCAGTAGTCTGGTAAATTCCGACATCTCAGATTTTTATTCAGACACACACAGATGGACCCCTGAACCCTACTAAAGACAGGTCCAGAGGCCCAAGACTAACCCTCAGCTGCAAGAGAGCCCAGGAAGGTAAAGCGGCAACACTGCTGTCCAGAGGAGCCAGTGGCCGCACAGTTTGTGATGGTTGTGTGTCCTTTAGTCTGCTGGTTTTGCTCCCGCACACTCGTGGTGGGGGCCGTAACGATTCGTGTCCGTTCCCCGGGGCCTTTAGACGCTGTTCACTCAAACAGCTTGTTCCCACACATCATCACATCCCCTGTACCTACGCTTATTGTAGTGTTAAACATGGACTTACCACATTATCCATCACTTGACAAATAGAAATACAAGAAGTCTGTACTGTTTGTACTGTTTGTACTGTATATATGTACACAGTGTACTAACTACTAACTACAGTGTAACTACCTACTTCATGATTCTAGTAGTGACCAGGACTTCAGCACTTCCTTTAAAACCTTCACAATAAACATCTTGCGTGCCTTCCTGGGTAGGCCTTTATTGTGAAAGGGTTGTTGACTGTTAAACCTGCAGTAAGTGACTTTGGTCGACTTGTAGCTGCAGACACAGCTGTTATTTGTCTTCCACACTGTTTTCACAGCCTTATTTCCTACATAATAAATCAGCTGTTGCCTCTGTCGCTCTTCACTGGACGGAACAACAGTTCTCTGTGAAGCAGAGAGAAGCTCCGTGTTGTGACTGACAGCTGATAACATCTCTGTCCAGCGGTTCACCATTTAATCCTGTGAGTCGTCACCACATCCTGCTGGTGGGACGGGGCCTTGACAGCGTGTTATGTGTAGTGAACGTGTGTGTTACTGTTACTGACTGTGTTCACCTGCTGTTCAGCTCCTGTGGTTCCTGTAATCAGAGTAGCTACAGTAGGTTTCTCCTGGGGACACTGACTTTAGTTTAGAGTGTTTCTTAAATTCAGAGAAGAGAAAAAAGAATAAAGAGAGGACTGATCTCATTACTGCGTTGATTTACAGTAATCAGATTACTACCGTGCACAGAAACACTCTACTAACTAACCAGGTCACGTTCAGCCTCAACACTCTATGCTGTCTCGCTCAGCATGTGTGTCCCTGGATGGTCTTCAGTGCCCCCCACGCCTCCACCCTGCTACCTGCTTTGAACGAGCAGGGACGAGCAGGTGCAGCTCTGCAGGTGGAGCGCCACTCTGCCTGTGCTAACCTGCTAACAAGCAGTTAACAGGCTGCCTCTAGACCACTGGGTCAGGATTAGTTGGACTCTGCCCCCCTCCCTGACCCTCCCTCCACTCTACAGGGCCCTGTATGCCCCGGTATCGTCCCCGAACAAACAGTGAGAGGACGCACCTCTGCTGAATGACTTCACTCTGATGGCAGGACTTTAATCATTGACTTAAGGGGAGGGGAGGGGGCAGAGTGTGGTTAATGAGAGCCCCCTCCCTGTGTAAACTCACCATGTGAACTCTGGCCACATCAGCCCTGCACACATGTGGACACCCACATACGTGTACAAGCACGGCTGGAAGCAGGTACTTTCCCTCCACTTCAGTCCAGTTCACTGATTCTGATTTCACACGTTAATGAAACACAGGAAACGTCCGGAACAGATCCAGAACTGAAACCTGAGTCTTATCGGACCACAGTTTATTTCTACAGCTGACACCGTTCGTTCATCTATGAACGATTGTGATATTAGATATTTAGTTGTAAACAGGATGTGAATGTGAGGACTGTGTACATGAGCAGCTCTGTGGATCAAAAACAGATTCACAGTGATTGAATGTCACGACGTCCGGTGAAGATTCAGATTCAGGTGGAGCCTTCCTCACGTGAAACTCACTGAAATGTTTTAGTCTCAGTCACCTCAGCTTCTACTGCAGCAGCTGGACAGAAGCTAGATTTTGTTTGGGTTTAACCTGAGCTTCGTTCGATGGAAACCCAAATTAATTCTCGGTTCTCTCTTAAAGGTCAGGGGTCAACTCAGATTTACTCACTCTCGGTCCTCCCACTGCACAGAGGTCAGTGGTCAACCTGCAGAGTTTAAGGTTAACACGGGGACTTTGTGGAGTCTGTAGTGGAGCTCAGGAATGTCGAGTGTGCTCGTTTGAACTGTACACGCCTCCGAAATGAAACATAGGAATTTTCCTCGGGCTTCATCTTATCAGTGTTTACTGTAAGCACCATCCAGTTTTCTCCGAGTGTAACAGAAGGACTGTAGCTGTCGGCTCATTTCCCAACTGGCACGGAGCGCTGAGAGAAGATGGATGAGAAAATGACAAAGAGAGAATTCCTCCACAGCTCCGCTTCAGATCTGAGAACCAGGATCAACGTGCGGCTGTGAGCCTGAAGGATTCACATCGTGTCCACTCAGAACAGCAAAGTGTCCACTGAAGCACAGTGTCCTGAAATACTACACAAAGGTCACTGCCAGTAAATAAAAATCATCCTAGTAACAGGTGGTAAGTGTGAATCTGTCTTTACTGGGAGGTACAGACCCAGACATACAGGATGTGTTATTAACAGAAATACCTGCATTCAACATCTTGCAATAGAAGTAGCTACAAAAATCTACTAAACTATGAAGTACTGAAGTACTGAAGTACTCGTTCTACATGTATCATTTCAGAACACAGTGCAGTGCAATCAGTTTTTTAGTACTGTCACAGATACTATTACCTCAGTGACACTTTTATAAAAAGGGTTTTATAGGTGTGTATCTATACCTGTTAATGTAGAGCTGGACATTTTTATTTATCTCAACTTTCCACCCCACGATGAGATGAGATGAGATGAGATGAGATGAGATGAGATGAGATGAGATGAGATGAGATGAGATGAGATAAGATGAGATGAGATAAGACAAACCTTTATTTGTCCCACAGTGGGGAAAGTTGCAGCAGCAGAGAACGTGCACTTGTACGGAAACAAAAAATAATAAAAATAAGAATAAAACATACACAGTGAACAAACTGGGAGCAGCTCTGATTCTGATTCTAAAGTCTGACAGCAGCAGGGAGAAAAGAAAAGACCTTCAATATCGTTCCTTCAGACATTTAGAGAGACGACACTGCATCATACATGGGGTGGGAGACATTCTCCAGCACTGAGTCCAGGGGGATCCCCAAAACCGAGCTGGCCTTCCTGACCAGCTTCTTCAGTCTTTTCCTGTCTGCCGTCGTGATGCTGCTGCACAGCTGACCACTCCATAGAAGATGACTGAGGCCACCATAGAGTCATAGAAGGTCTTTAGTAGTGCTCCCTGCACTATCAATGTTTAATGTTGGGTAATGCGTTGTGTTTGCAAGTGTTTGCAATACTGCCACTTGTGTTAGTTCACAGCTCCTTCGATACCTAGTACTACATCAGCTACTACAGTTACTACTGCAGCTCAGAGTAACATACAAATACAAGAGTGGTGGAGTGCCAGCAGTAGATTACCACGGCTCACATCCAGAACGTCTAAACCTCCAGGACGTGTTGTTTTGTGGTGGACCAACGTGCACTTAAGAGGTTTTTACAGAAAATGTCCAGAGTTTACAAACGGACGTGGTTCCCCAGAGGAATCCGTCTTTAAATCCTGATGCATTTGAAAAAGATATCAAACCTGAAACTGACAGACACCAACCAGCTGTGTTTTCATTCTCAGTCAGTCAGGCCTCTGATCCAGGTCCAGACACAGACTGGGTACCTGGAGACCTGCTCAGTCAGCAGGGGGCCGGGAAGGTGGAGGTGAAGAGGAGGAGGACGTGTTGGAGCCGGCTCTCCTGCTCCCACAGCTGCCTCCCACAGCTCCCACAGTGACACTTTGCATCCGCGGCTGGATTAAGAAGACTTTGGTTGTTTCTTTTTAGGAACATCAGCACGTTTTACTGTTCTCCCCCAACCAACCACAGCCCACCACTCAGACCTGGAAGGGTTCCAGAGCTGGCGTGACATGTGACATATATGACAGTTGATGTCTTCAGTAATCAGCAGATTAGTTTTCACACTGGTCCAACAACTTTTATCTTCGTGTGAAAGAACTAACACTAAAACTGAAACTAGAATTAACTACAATGAAAAGTACGAGTCCATGAACTTGAAGTGAAACTAACGCTGCAGGAACCAACTAGAAGCCTGATTCTTATTCACACGGCTGATTGAGTCAGAGCTTTAGTCCTGAATCTCTGACTGTGTAGTTTTGCTGAACTGGAGCATGATTTCAATCAGGATAGTGCAGATGGGCCGTGCAGTGCAGGAAGTGCATGTGAAGAGTGATTTTAAAGTCTTGGATCTCGTTGCGCCTGACAGACTCAGCTCGTCTTGTCTAGAGCTCCATGTTCGAGGAGGCAGCAGAAGAAAAACAGAAGTACAGTGAGGTGGTTTCCTCAGCAGCTCGCTGTCATTGACTGTTTTCATGTGTGAAGTCCATCTGTCACGAACGGCGCCACAGACAGAGCTGTTGTCAGAGTCTGAGGTCCGAGGCCAAAACCACGGAAGAAAGACAGAAGACCAGCTCACAGTCTCACAGTCGGACTGATTATCACTGCTGTTTTCACCGTGAACAGACCTGGGATCTGCTGCCTCGTGTTCTTACTTCAACATTTCATGCCATAGTTGGTTAGCCTAGCCTAGCTTAGCCTAGACTTCCCTGATGCGTCTATTCGTCATTTGCTCAGAGACTGTGCATCAAACGCTGGAGTCAGATCTTCAAACAGGATACAGTACAAAGATGCCGTCCAAATCAAAACCCTCCAAACTGAATGTTAACATATAAACACAAATCCGGTGGCATTCAACCGTATCACCTGTCACCCGTCAGCTCGGCCTGCTGATCATGACTCACCTGTTCTGACTAGAGCCTGAATAAACAGGTCCCATGTGGTCCTGTGCTGTTGCTTAAACGTTTCGACAGCAGGACCTGTCAGTGTGTAGGTTGGTGTGTGAGCTGCGGCCTGCTCAGGTTTTCTTGTTGCAGTCTGACACAGACACAGGAAGCTGCGGCAGCTCTTAATTAAAGCCTGTGTGTAGACAACGCTCTGGGTTTTTCAGTCTTAAATACATCCAACAAAGTCTTTGTGTCGTGTTGGAAGTGCAGACCTGCCTGCCGGCTGGAGGGAGGCTGTTTCTGATGCTCATGATGTGACAATGAGCCCTAACTCATGTGTAGGAGACTAACGGAGACTGAATGACAACACCACACCGCTTCTTTATCGTGCTTCATTGACACGCAGACGATCTGTCGTAATCCTGTGGCGTTGCTGTGTTTTGGACTAAAGTCCAGTTTGGTTCCTGTGTCCCAGACCTCCAGGATCTGCAACAGGAAGCTGAGCAGAAACCTCTGCAACCTGACCGGCTCTGATTAGAATAAACCTGAAGGAGCAGAAACCTGAAGCCTCCAACCAGCCAACGTTCACGCAGCAGCCACAAATCTTAATTTCACCTCCTCTGTGGGACTGAGCGAAGCTGGACGAGTTCAGCTGAAGAGGAACATTTATGTCTCATGTGTCTACAGCATGAATCAGCAGAGTGTTCTGTGTTCTTCTTCTGTATTGTCAGATCACACACATTTAGGTTTTACCTTGTGGCCTGTGTCTCAATGTATGATGTCACTTTGTGTGAAACATCCTGTTTCAGCAGAAATATGGAAGAAAGTCGAAGTGAAATGTGTGTTTATGTTGTTGTTCAGTATGAAAATAGAAAAAGTGAGAACAGGACTCACGGGACTGGAAATGTTCTGTCGATAAGGCTGCAGGCTGACTGCAGCTACAGCCGTGCTGCTGCTGATCTGCAAAAGTCTCAACTCACAGACGTGAGGTGAAATAAGAGACATCTCACTCTGACAAAAACTATTTTCACAGATTCAGAGGTTTTCATATTGTAAACGTTTCAATCGAATGACTGGAGAGATCTTAGCTGAGGCTCTCTCAGGACTCTGACTGTCAGTGAACACAAGTTTAACGGTGCTGAACAAAAGGCGACTTCCCTGCCTGATTGTTTCAACCACAAACAGCAACTTTCAGACTTCCCTCAAACTAAATAAAACCTTCTTCTCGCTGTCTCTCGCTCCTTCCTCTGTCTCTTCTTGGGAACTCTGTTTGGTTTTACTGCTTACTCATGAGCCATCTACCACAGTGACCTGTCAGCCCCGCTGCATGCTGGGGTATCTTCAAGACACCACACTGCTCTGTGATAAAGTCAAAGTTCCTCATTTGTGTGGAGAAATGTTGCCGTGTCACTTAAGTTCCTGCTGAGCCACAGCAGAGAAACTCTGAGGCGGCTGAGGAGAGGCGTTTAATGAGCTCGTACCTGAGTGTGATGTCAGCCCGGTGAGGAGGCAGAGAATTCCTCGTGCAGCTGATTCACTTCAGATGCTGAGATATTTTCATGTGCTTTGCACACAGCGTGGTGGTCCGTGGTGGATTTTAAAGTCTGGATGGTGGTCTTGTTGAAGAAACCAGTCTACTCATTTGAAATCCCTTTATTACTAACGAGGGTTTCACAGCAGGGGAACACAGGAAGTGATCAGAGCTACAGGGACTGTAGGTGCTTCTGGTGTCGTGAGGATCCTGCAGATTTCACCTTCGCTTTCACGTTGGTGAATGAACCTAATACTACAAACCCCATGAGCCTCCGCTGCAGTTGGTGTGCAGCAGAATTCAGTCAGACGTGTGAACACTTTGCCGTTACCGTTGAGAACCAAACCACCACCACCTTGTTGATGCAGATCTGCACTCAGCCACAGCACACACAGGTCCAAACTGGACTGATCTCAGCCGATTTGAGTTTCCTGGTCACCTCCAGCTCCCGTTAGCTGTCAGCTGCCCACGTGACAGAAAATTGGAGGCGTGTGATTGAACGTTTCTTGCTGGAAGTCACCTTAGGAGTCACAGTTAACCAGGTTTTTTGTTGATAACTTGGACTGACACTTATCAGAACTCCTGTCAGATGGTTTTATCAACATGACAGCAGTTCTTCACTGCAGTTGTCTGTATAGATTGACCTAAATTACCCCCGTCTCCTTTATCTTTCATTCTCGACCTCTGTGAGCTTTGGACTCGTCTCACATGGTGGCCTGAGAATCAATGAGGACTCCAGTTCATTGAGAGTCAGTCAGAGTGATGCAGAGAAAGGCAGATTTTATTTCAGAGGATATCGTCGTCCTCCGAGTCACAGCAGACACAGCAGAGATCTTCCTTCGCTTTCTTCTTCTCCTTTCCTGCTTCAGAGCTCTCTGAATGTTTTCTCTCCCCAGCCGCCTGGCAGAGGCCTCGCAGGAGCAGAAATGAGGCGTGCAGCCAGCTGAGCACCATGGGAGCACCAGCGAGAGCCAGGCACTGGTCATAATGCTGTGAATTATTAACGCTGCAGAAAGGCAGCGAGCAGCAGCACGGTTATCAGATTCAGGTCCAGGCTGGAGCTGCATTCACATACTGAACATTTATTCACCCGTTCAGCTCTGTTTGCTCTGGAAAAGCACCAAACACGTTCCAACACAGAGACTATACGTTGTTTATTCAGTCTGAGTCGCAGAGCAAAGGAATGATAATTAAGAAATGGAACAGATTTTTATCGGCGCTTCACCCACTCAGTCCACACCTGATAGTCCGACTGTGGTGCTCAGTCATGGCCCGTGGTCAGTTAGTCGTCATTTCATGCTTTTATGTACAGTCTCATCATTTCTACAGCTTTCCCAACCATTTGTCTGAACTGTGCTGATGTCTCATTAGAACATTTTACAGGCATCATTTGATTTACACAGCGTCAGCATCAACTTCTACAGTGACTGTCTGACCCCATCTTCTCTATCTGTCAGGCATCAGATCCACCTTCCTGGCTCTCTGAACATCCATTCATGCTAACTTGACTACTTACAGGACGACGAGCTCCACAGTCTCCAGATGATCCAAACCCTGATCACTCAGCAGCTTCACTTCCAGTTTTCAAACACTGATCAGGACAAAGCTCAGATTCCTTTTCTCTTCAAAAACTCAGTCCTCCTTCGGGACACCTCCAGTCAGTTTGTCAATGTCTCGGAAACATCTCATGTATTTTTCATTCTCATAAAAAAAAACACCTGCAGGAAATTTCATTGCCTCTTATTAATTCACAAAAGTCCACTTTGACATGAACCAATATGAGAATATGAGTCTGGACAGACACGTGGCAACTGTGCAGACTGCAAACTGTGTAAGTGACTGAGGACACAAACTACAGGCCGCTTTCCAACATTGATCTGCACAGAACCTGTGTATTAGTGTCTTCTTCATACACCCTGCAGCACCAGCAGTGCCAGAACAAATTCCTGTATCTCTGCCTCCTCTGTACGTGCCTGTGTTTGTCTTTGTTCTGCTGTAAATGTGGAATGTGGCGTTTTATTGGGAGAAGCTGCAGATGTTGACCTCTGACTGTTTACATGCATGAAGCCTGACAGAGGAACCCGACACCGCACTGCTCGGCTTTATATCAGCAATACGTCAAACATGTTATCAGTGACAGTAACCCAGCCGTAAACAGGAAGAGTTTGTGGTTCATATTAACAAGCTGAGCGGGAGACGTCCTGCTCCTGTTGTGACCTACACGTTGTCACTGCTGGTGTAACGAAACTCAACACGGTTTGTTCCACGGACTGATCATTAGAATGTAAAGGGTTAATGAGATCAGGATGTTTAATCACAATCAGCAGATTTAGATTTTCTTACTACTTATATGTGAAACATCGCTGCATGTTTCTACTTAAACACGTTAAATAACATCCACACACGTCATTAAAAAAAGCAGTGTCTGGGCCATGTTCAGGGACAGCTTTGGTTTGGGATCCTCGGATTCTCTGATCAGAACTACAGGCGCTGAGGCGTCCACGGTGGCGGACTGGAACAGCCTCTAGGTCACAGGTGAAATAAGGTGATGAGCATGTCTTTGCTCCCTCCCACCACTGCCGTCCTACAGCGATTTGCTTGGTTTGGACGTTTTTGGATGTTTGTGTTAATCATGAGCAGCTGGCAGAGAGCGGACGATTCTGCAGAGAGTGAAACAACACAAACTTCAGACCGTCAGAGCTTCACCTCCAATAATCAGACAGAAATCCAACCTGCTGTAATTAAGCTCCATAAATCATCACTGAGAGACAGAGAGGAGAAAACAAACTGTAGCTCAGAGCCGTCAAACTGAGACAGCCGAGATGATGAGACGCAACATGAACAGAAATCTGCTGAATCTCACAATGAGGTACGAACAAGTCGAGGCGGCAGACGGGGGTGGGGGGGGCAGGGAAGGTTACGCAGCAGCAAATGAATCCTTGGCACTAAAATAAACCTCCATCAAACGGAGACTGTAGCTGACAGCTCTTTTCCTATCAATCTCTTCCTGGCTGCAGAAAACAAAGAGCCCCCCCCTCGAGCCTCACTAATGTTCCTCATAGCTTCACACTGAGCCAATAAATGCCAACCACTGTATAAACAGGGAGATATATTTCCTCTCTTTGTTCCTCTGGCACTGAGGCCTCCCACAATAAATTGCAAATAATTGTGGTATCAGAGAGGATTAAGCTGCGCTCAGTTCAGCACAGAGGAAATCAAATAACTGGCTCCAAATCACAGACTGGGTGACTATAGACCTCATTACATTCATCTGACTGCCGGAGTTATTAACACACATTCAGACGAATGATACAAAACATCTTGATGCAGGTTCAGATCGGACGGTTTCATCCTGGAGACAGACACCTCTCAGCTCCTGTCATCCAGTATCATACATATTAGCTGCCTGCTGCTCTCTCCAGCTCCTGGACCCGGACTTCAGCTGCAGGCAGATCTACTGCGGTTCAGGTTTTTTTTTTTATCCATGTGCCTGAAATATGACTTTATGACATAAAGCCTGTGAGACTGGGGGCAGCAGGGAATGTGAATGTTTAGTGGGCTGCACGGTGTGGAATCTTTACTGAAGTTCTCATTCATGTGACTGCAGTAACCAGCTGTTCTTAATACACTGTATGTTCAAACCAGCTCCACTGCAGACCTGTACATGCAGCAGTCTACAGCAGTTAGGAGTACACACCATGATTCTATGCATTTGCACCAACACACATCCATCCGTCACGTGGCTTAAACACAGATACACAGTGTAATATTCAGGATTTGAGAGGCAGCAGCTCAGTGGGTTGTTGTCGAGGTTTCTGGATGAAACAGTTGTTTTGTGATGCAGCAGAATAAAAAAGAATCAAGGTGTAAATAAAAGTTTGTTGTAAAGCTTTGGACCAGTTTCTTGTGTTGGACAGTGGACAGGATTGACACATTATACACAGGGCTGACCGCTGGTCCACAGACCCCACAAACAGGGCTCCTTTCAGCTCAGGGGCACCTGAAGCAGCTGAGTCTCCTTTCTATCAGAGAGCAAACAGTCAAAGCACCTCCCGACCTAAAGTGCTGCTCAGTCAACTCTGGCTGCTCCGAGTCAATGAAAAGAGCCGGTTAATGTTTAAACATAGGTCAAATAGAAAAAGTGGATAGCCAAATAGAGCAGATAGAAAGATAGGGCTGCTGACACACTCTCCACACAACATGTCAATGAAACCGAAGCACTTTGAGACAGCAAACACACAGGATCTGAAAATAACCACATGTTCTACACAGTGAAAAAGAACCAACCATGAAACTAGACAAGTGGAGCCAGAACATGTTTAACGTTTGTCTCTGGAACTAAATTTCTATTCATTACTTAACAGCAGAGTTGGCAATTGTTTCTGCTGTTCTTCTTTTTATTTTCTTACAGAACCCGTGAGAGATTTCACGTTCCCCCCTTCCACAGCATCTCACTGCTGACAGGGCCTTTAACAGTGACTTCTGTAGGAAGGTCTCTGTTGGAATATAGAAACCCTGTGTGTGTAACTAGAACATTCTCCAGCTTCAGAGAACCAAACAAATCATAGATCTAAACATTACGATCTGAGGAACCCTGAGATCCCTGTTCTAAGGAGTGGATCCAGGTTTGAGAGCTTCTCCGGTGTTTTCTGAGTCATGTTCCACTTTTCCAATAATTTCCTGATCGTAATTTAAAGCGTCAGTCACAGTGTGATCTGTGTGATCATCACTTAATGTTTTCTTTGACTCTTTACTGTACGATGATAACACATGAACCGCGGACTGATCAATACATAAATATATATATATATATATATATATATATATATATATATATATATATATATATATATATATATATATATATATATATTTATATAGGTAGCTGATATGTTCCTTCCAGTCTGTCCTGAACAGAGTCAGAGGAAATTAGGACACAGCAGGAAGAAACAGGGTCTGTAAGGGTAAAAGACTTTAACACACAGTCTACTGAAAACCACTGCAGCACAATTAAAAGCATGAAATTACCAAGGGGGGGGCTAGTGAAGAAAGAAGCTCCCTGAAAGAGGACGGCAGGTGATGTGAGCCGAGACGTGAGATGTTAGAACAACCACAGAAATCCTGGTTCTGACAAGGGACACGGAGCCACTGATCAGATATGAAGCAGTGGAAGTGGAGCAGGTCTGATAGAAAGACTCCTGTTGTGGTTTGTTCCTGAATGTGTCGTAAAAGGGCGCTGAGTTCAGAAGGCTTCTTTTTCCCTAAATCAAGAGCAGCAGTCCAACGGTCAGATCACCACAGGTCATTTACAAAACTGTTACAACTGACAGTGAAAGTCTGAACCTGATTTCCTCCCTGTCCATCCAGTGGTGGCTGAGAATTTTTCAGTCTGGACCAACTTTCCCATCCGCAGTGTCTGCAGAGAACTGGCAGCATCCGATCCCGTTAACCACCCACAGGCTGCGAACCGCTGGTCCACACGACACAATTACTGGATTTTCTCTGTAAAAACACAGAGAACAAGATAAAATGGAACCAGAATCCAATCACAGAATAGTAAAGTCCCATTAGAGTGAAGTGACTTCTTCCAGAAAGAATCTGAGCAGTTCTTCCAAACCTCAGAGTGAAGTTCTGCAGCAGTCCATTACATCGGAAACACGACAGTGATTTGTCAGCGGCAAGGCTGAAATGAAAACCAGCTCCCTGGACCGTGTGAGAGGATTATTAACACTGATGTCAGGCCAACCTGTCCTGGACTCACGAGGAGCGGCCAGAGGAAAGAGGAGCTGTTCCAGCAGCTAACAGGCTAATGCCTTCCATCCACTAGAAGATTCTCCGGCCAACATCAGACACAGATCCTCCCCCAGTCCAACTACTAAATAAAAGACCTGCGTGTCGTTACGGCACCTCGTGCCAAAACCACAACATGTCAGTGGATTATCAGCTCAGCTACCATCATCACAGAGCTGACAAAAGATTCCCTCTGCTGCTGCGAGGAACGAGGAAGGAGAAGCAACGAGGGCCCACAGAAGGAAAGGGGGTTTTCATGTTGTGTGAGGTTGTTCTGGTGGAGAACAACCTTTTTTTTGTCCCCGTTAGTGTTTCAAAAGCTTGATTCTTCTGTCTCTGTTTTCATGGTGGTAGACACAGGTGGAGGTTTTACAACAGGACAGCACCCGACTTCTGCATCTCTGGGTCTGTTTGTAGTTGATGTGAATACACCTGTGTCCCTTTAACAGCATTTTACAGTTTGTCTCTTTGTTGCTACTCATGTCTGACTTTGTGTTGTTTTGCCCCCCCTCTGACCTCTTTAACCTGGAGCAGGTCCTGAAACCCCCCGTAACCCACATGATGCGAGGTGACATTAGCAGTTAGTTCCACATTGTGACTTTTGAGGAGTGAGGAGTTTGAAGATAATCCACCTGACAGTTTGGACAGAGGTCGCAGCTGCCGACGTCTGCTAGTGAAGCTGCAGTGAGACAACAGGTAACCAGGCCCACCTGACACCTGATCAACACTTATTCTTATTCTTATTCTGTCCTGGACACTTCTGTCCTCACATGGAGACTCTTCTGTCCCACGCTGAACTTCAGCTGTACAGGAATTACAAAGTTCAGGATGAATTTCGAAGTTAAAACCTCGTCCTCATGTCTGTCACCAAGAGGAACTTTGACCCACTGTCCTCAACTGAACCATGACCTCTGGTGACTCCAAGTGACATCACGTTATGTCTGTTTCCAACTGACATTCCTTTCACCTGAGTCTGTTTCTCACAGCCTGCCTGTGATCTCAGAGTCTGTCCAGTCTGACCAGTTTGACTGTGTTTCACCTCCACAGCACACGAGAACACAGACACACACAGTGAACATTTCATTATCTGTGGCCCGAGTGTGGAGGTGCTGTCGTTGCTATGTCAGTTAAGTTTCTGCAGCCGCGTGCGCAGTCCTGCTCTCAGCAGGTCGTCATTGTGGATGGACGAGTGAGCTGCTCTGCACGGTTCGGCATCAAGTTCATGAGTTTTCTGCCGTGTCACAGAGTTGGGGTTTCTTTAGATAGCTAGGCTAGCAGTTTCCCCCTGCTCCCAGTGTTTGTGCTAAGCTAAGCTAACAGTTTTTATGGGTTGAGTGTGACATTCTCGAGATTGTTCGTTAGACTACGAGTGTTGTTGCAGTTTGTCTCGTCTCTGCTCCTTGCTGTTCGGTGATTTGTGTCGGATGAAGCGGACACAGAAGTGAAGACAACGTACAGTTGAAACAAGGGGATTTTACTGGATGGATGTCAATGTATGACCTTTTACCTTTTGCCTGGAGAGAACCAAAACACGCTGAATTCTCTGCAAACAGTTACTTGAATGTGACCTTCTTCACCCTGAATCCACCCTGTCAACAGAATGTCAGGATGATGCATTCACATTTGGATGTTTGCAGGCACATATTTCATGTTGAATCAGTCATATTTCAGTCAGTCCGTGACACTGTCAGTAACATGTGGAAGTCATCATCTCTCTCCCAGACTCTCTGCCAGCTGCAGCTCTCTCCTTCACAAGCTGCTCTTTTCTTATTTTCTGTATTTTCAGGTTCACCGGCAGATCTCCATCCTCGGCCTGGAGTTCACCTGTTTCTGATACTGCTGGCAGCAGCTGAACCATGTACATAAACACATCATAGATCTGCTCTGTCCGACTGCTTCTACAGGCCTGTCAGACGAACATGATGTTTCTATACAACCAAACTGCACATGCATGTACTTCTGACTATATGTTTTATTAATATGTTGAGAAAACGTTAATCAATTAAAGCAGGTTGCAGATATGTTGGTGAACACTTCAGGAACCTGTTCATCGACCTTTTCCATTCTTTTGTGTGGTTGTGTTCAGACTCTGCTGCAGGTTATTGTTAGAGAAAGACTGCGGTCTGGTTTAATACAGAAAAACTTCAGACACAACATGTGTATTCACATTTGACCAAAACCACCATGTTCTCTGAGCCTTAACCACACAGGACGCTGGAGCTGAACTCTGGTCTCTGGTGTGACGGTCGTGCGCGTCTCACGTCCTCCATCCACCCCGGCCTCACTCACTCATTCAAAACATACGTTGGCTCTGAACATTATCCAGCTATAATAATTTTTTCTGTGGAATGGAGTTGCCGTTCTGTTCACTGCAGATTTCAGCATGCTTCAAGTGTTTATCAGACCTGATCTCAGCCGCACGTTTTAACAGAGTCTTAAATAATAAGCCTGCTGATTTTCTGTAGTTCTACTCTCCCGTAAAAAGAGTTGTGTCGACCCAGCACCTGCAGGTCTGAGGCTCTGTGCTGGACAACAGTGGACTGCTCAGGATGGGAGAGAGTGTGGTGGGGAACTTAAAGGCCGAGCTTTTAATTAACAGTCAGGCTACGTCCCAGTGTTCCAGGCAGTGACCAAACGAACCGTCCTGGTCTAAGCCTGAGTGTGACGATCGAGCTCAGCCTCAGCTACAGGACACAGAACCCGTCTGTTACCTATAAGCACATATTTTCAGCCTACAATGACCATAAATCGGAATTTTCCTGACTTCACTAGTGATGGAAGCTGTGTATGTTTTTTCTCATGCGACAGTGATGGTATTATGGGATGGAAACGGTCTGTTTGTTACTGATGAACATTTGATTTGTCAGACTGATCCGTTCAGTCAGTGAGCACCCACTCAGCTTAAAGCTCATTTACATTTATAGGTGGTCGATTCACTCTTGATCATTTTGGTTTAAACTGCACTGCTTGTTAGATCAATTATTAATTGGTTATTAATTATTAATGAGATCCCTGATGGTAAGTTGTGTGTTAACAGCAACTCTACCGTTTTCAAAGTCAAGAATAAATGAATGGCTACACGATGCAATAAATCTTCTCTATTTGGAGTCTGAAAATGCAGGAATGTGAACAAGCTGCTGACGCTCTATGATAGTATATTTGGATCAGTGAACAGAGAAAGGACCTGAGAGCTCAGTTATTATCACAAAGAGACTAAGAGATGGACAATAAGCCCCAAAAAATCCCCAAATTAACAGAAAAGGTCAGAAACTACCACAAAACAGACCATAAAACTCCCAGAAAAAGTTAAACAACACTGCACACATACACAAAGAGTCACATGTATATATGCACATATACATAGAGACAGAGTTTGAGTTCTCTCGTGGTCTTCCTCGGGGCAGACGGGAACTGTAAGCGATGAATCTCTTCATGTTGTCGTGTTGTTGGTTACTACCGGTGTGATGTCTGGTTGGTGGGGATGATGCTGTGCAGCGCTCTGATCCCCGTCTTTATTCTGATGTCTCGTTGATGTTGTAGTTGTTTGACAGCTCATCCAGATGTGATAGATTATAGCATGTCAACTGCAGATTCCGCTACTTCACTGACTTCAACACAGACGCTGTGCAGCCGTGGTGATCTGCAGCCAACATAACTACTGGATGTCCAGGGCCCTAATACACATGTTGTGCTGGTTGATACCGTGTCTTTTGTGAGTAAGGATGCTGAGAGACACCAGACTCACAAGGAGTTTCCGGCTCTGTGCCTGCTGGGTCGGTTCAGTAGTCCACAGCTGACTGGGGACTGACCCTCCGACCCCCCACTAACAGGTTTTTCAGGTTTGGACTGTGGCTCTGGAGTCGCTGTTAACATGTGAAATGAAATATTTCATTATAATTACTGGATTTTTAAAAGATTTTTCATATAGAACTATTTTTGAACATATGTGACAATAGAAGTTTAAATGTTCAGACAAGAACCAGAAAACACCAAACCCACAACAGACTGAGATAAAACAAGCTCTTTTATTATAATTCAGGTTTTTTGATATAATATATATATATTTATTTATATATATATATATATATATATATATATATATATATAGATAGAGGCTTATTTTACACTTGAGACGTTAACTTTGAAACAAACATTGGTTTAAACATCAGTTTGTAAAAAACAAAAGTGCTTCCTCTTTCCTCGCTGACACTATCATCATCTTTAAAAATCTCTGATGAGCGGATCAGCCAGAGGTCAAAGGTCATCTCAGAGGATCAGAAGGCACTGAGTGTGTGTGTGTGTGTGTGTGTGTGATGATTCAGTGGAAAAAGGAAGAGGACACTTTGCATAGAAACCCTTTTCACATTTCATTTTTTTTCTCCAAAACAACAACACATAAATACACGTATGTCAAGTGAGGCGTGTTTTTCTCTTTGCTGTTCCAATCAGTACCCACACGTGTGTCAGACAGCACCGTGCTTCATTTGACGACTAATAGTGCACACGAGAAATCTGCATCTGCTGCCACTGTCCTCTGAAGACCACACATGTCCAAACCTGCAGAGTTCACAGAAAACAGGTCTTTTAAATGCATCGTGGTGAGTGTTACAGCTGCAGCGGGTTTGAAGGTTGTGGGTTTTCACTGGACGGTGACGTGATGAAGCAGGTACCACAGGTTTGATTCCAGTCTTAGTTTTTTGTCTTTTTCACTTTGGCATTAAACCCACGCAGGGCCAGGCGCTGACTCTGATATCAGTCACACAGATGAAAAAGCTCGTGTCTCCACAACAGCTACTTATAGGGAACTAATAGAGGAAACCCGCCTGCGTTTGAGCGGGAACATGATAGAGTACAAACGTTTGAGATGATTTCTTAACCAGCTGGTTCGAAATGGAAAATGACATTTGTAGTTCTTACATTTGAACTCTCGTGTGCACATCATGATATTGTGACTGTTAATGTACCAACAGACAGGTCTCGTACCAGACTGCACCCCTTTCATGTGGAGAAACACAAGTGAAAATGAGCAGAAATGAAACGTTACTGTTTCTGCAGAAAGAAAATACACTTGTACACATACAGCTGAGCCTATACACAAGCAGTGTGCACTTTGCATTTCATAAGTCTATAAACACAAGTTCTAGTTCATCAGGACAGGATATGATGGTGGACATGGTAACTAGTATAAAACAAACAACTGTTAAGGAAAAACATGCACAACAGGCTGACTGGGCATCACCCCCCCACCACCACCACCACCCCCCCACCCCACCCCCATGCCCTACCTTAGCTGCTCTGATATGTGAGATGAGTGTGTCATGTCACAGTCTGTACAGGAACAAGGCACAAAACAAACTCTGCTGCGTGGATCTGTGGGAACGAGCTTATCGGCTTTTGCACAAAAGTTTCTGAAGGCACATGAACACTGC
Organism: Anabas testudineus; assembly: GCF_900324465.2. Lineage (NCBI taxonomy): Eukaryota > Metazoa > Chordata > Actinopteri > Anabantiformes > Anabantidae > Anabas > Anabas testudineus. The sequence continues at coordinate 681,953 of NC_046612.1, read as the reverse complement.
AGAAAACACAGTCTGAGCATTGAGTCATTTACTTTTTTACTGAGTCGATAAAAGTCTGATTTTCTCCCAGCAAGTGAAAAATAACCAGATGATTTCTCCTGTCTCCAGATTTTTCTAGAACACGTCAATTTGTGTCCAGTCTGATGAGCTCAGAAAATTCCTGGAACAAGACAAACTGCTCTGAGACCAAAGTGGCTGCAACCTTTTCTTACTACGCCCAAAGCTCTGACAGCTGAACGCAGCAGACTGTCCGAGTCCGAGTCCGAGTCTTTCACCTGTGTTGAGAGAAAAGAGAATTTTACGCCTCAGTGAAGACAAGCAGACGTTCAGACAGATGTTTTAGCAGTGAACAGCCCAGCTGCCTCAGTCTCAGTCTGTCCGTCCACAGGACGACACGTAGAACCATATGTGTATAAATCCAGCAGTAGCAGTGGGGTTCCACTCTGGTTCCACTCTGGTTCCACTCTGGTTTCAGTCCGGTTCAGTAGTCTCTCAGCTGCCCATGGGTTTGAAGGATCCGTCGGGCAGCTGTCTGAAGATGCCCCGTAACGTGTCCAGCTCCCGGGTCAGGTGCTCCACCCTGCGCCTCAGTCTGTCGTTGTCTGCGGTCAGCTCCACCACCTTCTGCTGCGTCTCCATGTTGCGCATCTTGGCCTTGTCCCTGCTCTTGCGCACAGCCACGTTGTTGCGCTCGCGCCTCAGCCGGTACTCCGGGCTGCTCTTGTCGACGTACTTCTTCGGTTTCCCGCCTCCGCGCTGCTGATCCAGCAGCTTCGGGCCGCCCTGCTGCGGGTGCTGGTGTTGGTGATGGTGCTGGTGCGGGCTGGGCACCGGGGTCGGCGGAGGCGTGGGGTGACCCGGCTGGAGGTGCATGGTGGTCTGCGCGCAGTGCGCAATCTGGTACTGGAGGTGCGGCATCTGCTGCTGCTGTTGCTGCTGCTGGGAATGCTGGGAGTACTGCTGGGAATGCGGGTGTGGGTGATGGTAGGTGGGAGGCACGCCGGAGTTCAGGTCCTCCTCGTCCCGGGGCTCCTGTTTGATAGCCACCGGTCGGATGCGCTGCGGGTGGTGCTCGTAGAGCGGCTCCAGCTTGGACTCCATGTAGTTGGACATGTAGAGCTGCTGGGGGCCCGGGACGCACGGCACCGAGTCGTACTCTCCGTTCATGATCTTGAGCTTGTCCTGCCGGGAGCTGTGGTGGAACAGGTCGGCCAAGAAGTCGTCGTTAAAAGCCGACGGGTCGATGTAGGCGCTGAGGTCGATGGAGGTCTCGTTGTCTCCGATCTCACCGCCGAGGTCTGCCGGGTCTCTGTAGCCGGAGGAGGGCTGCTGACCGTGGTTCAGGCTGCTCATCAGGGGCCGGGGCGCGACCTCGTACATGTTAGAGAGCTCCATGGAGAATCTAAACCCGGGCAAGCATGGCGAGGGGCTCCGGGAATCCAGTTTGGAGAAGCTGACACGTCCTCGGTCCGGTCCTCAGGTGAGAGGGGGACATGCACAGAGCGGTGCGCGGAGGGTGACAGGTTCTACTTCTGATCCGGAGCAGAGGGACGCAGCTTAAAGCAGCGGGGTGTCGGTGTGAGTCCTCCTGCTCAGTAAACTCTGAACTGTCAAACTGCTGTTTTATAGCAGGAGGCAGTGGGCGGGAACACACACACACACACACACACACACACACACACACACACACACACACACACACACACACACAGACTGGATTTAAGCCACTATCGCTGCACAGAGACACACTAGATTAAAATGTTAATTACACCCTGTGTTAATCCCCATTTTCACTGTGGACACGACGCACTGAGATAACGCGCAGCTCCACATGGAGCAGGGGCCAGTTTCCAATTAGACAGGATCATCTGCACCTTCTAACTTATTCACCACCAAAGTTCAACTGGGCCGAGTCTGCGGTCTCGAACTTGTTCCTCTGGGCTTCAGAACGAAGTGTTTTATGATCCAGATGAAAAGGAGGAGTAGGTGTAGAAGACACTGAGTTCTGTATTTTCTGTATCTGTGTATGAGCCGTGGAGGGAGCGGCACTTCCCAAAGACACGAATTATAGTGTGCGGGTTCTCAAATGTGACCCCCCCCCCCCCCTCCACACACACACACACACACACACACACACACCCCGAGTTCTTTATATATATATATATATATATACATTTTGTGGCTCTGACACGTTTGAATGAAACTCGTGCTTCACCTTCGTGTTTCTTTGTGTGAAGACACCGTTAAGTGGTTTAACATGAATAATCTGAGCAGCACAGACACGCACAGCTGATAGGGAGCAGGGGTCTCTGCAGGGGTAGCAGGAAGATGGTCCATCTGGGGCTGCGGGGGTGTTCAGGATAAAGACAGTGTAAAACTGCAGGACTGGGACGCCCTCTGTCGACCGAGACTGATCTCTGATCCTGTTCTGTGGAACTGAAAAAAGGATTTCATTATTTTTGGCTGTAACAGAACCCGTGGTTCGGTTCAGACTAAAGCACATTCATTCCACCACAGGATCCTAATGTGGTTTAGTTCTTCTGCATCTTCAAGGTTCTAGTCATTCGCTGAGGAGGTTTCAAGGATCTTTATAAAAGTTCTCAGTGAAAATGTCAGTTCCCTGCAGCAACTTGTGGTTGTGTTTGAAGATTCTCCAGTGGTACCAGGGCGCTTGGATTTGAGGTTTAGTTGTTACTTTAGGGGTCTCCAGGGGTTCCTGGGAGCTCCTGCGGAACCTGATCAAAAAGGATCAGGAATCCATGAGAAAACTCAGAGGATCCAAGGACATTCTACAGATTTTTGACAGTGTTCCTAAAGTCTGTAGTTCGTCTGTTTTGTCTTTGGACTCTTTAGAAACAACTTTTATTTAAACTCAAGCTCCTGAGAAATGGAGAAATGTAATGTTGTGGCTAAAATATGGCAGAATATGTGACAACACAGCTCAGAAAACCAATCAGGTCCAGTTTTGGTGAAGTTTCTTTAGTTGAAATGAGCAGCAGTACAAAACCGACCTGAAACCTGATTTTAGTCCTGCATCCTTTCTGGAATAAAGTAAAATAAAATCGAGTACATACTGTGCCCTACAGTGAGTTTGAGTTGGCCCAGTAAGAGTGGATGAGTCAGACAGGGTGTGTTAGGCATGTTGACCTTTAACCTCTCAGCCTTCAAGCGTCTTAGCCTCCATTCAGTCTAATTATATTGACTTTATCTTTTCAGTTCCTTATCACACCATTTAATTCCAGAGCCTCCACTGATAAAATCACTTTGTTTTATTTGCCTTCTCAGTTTTTATTTCCCTTTTTATCATTTCTTGGTGTGATGACTTGGTTTTACCTTTTTATCTTGTGATGTTCTCACTCTGCTCTTGTCTTGTTAAGATGATTCAAGATACAGGGAGGCACTGGGTCAGTTGGTGGGTCCATGAACCCCAGAGTCAGTTGAGTGACTCCGTAGTTCTCGTGGCCCCATGTCGAGGTAAGTGTGTGTAGGGCCATGTGCAGCTGTCTGACTACAGTTTCCCCATGAATATCAATAAAATATGTCACTGTTATTACAAACTACAACACCTGCAGCTCTGTTACTGACTCACCTGGTGTATTCTTCTATCTCATTCTGTATCCTCTTGCACTTTCTTAGTATACGAATTAACAAAGATGTAATTTGCTTTGCACTCATGTGACTGGCCAACACAGAGTTGCTGTGCTGAAAAGGTTGAGCCCAGAGTTATGTATTGATGCCCACACTGCACCAGTGCCCTGAAAAGAATGAGAGGGTGTGTTTTGTGATGCAGCTCCACCTCTGATGGACGGATAAACAGATATTTTTAGTCTGTTTCTTGTGAGTCTCCCGGCTTTATGGGAGTGTAGGCTACTGCTCCTGCAGCCACAGCTAGCATGATAAAAAAAAACATGTTACTCCCATCTCGTCTGTGATAACCATAAATCAGCATTTGCTTCTATGTATATTGCAACAGGGGCATGTTGACTTCAGTTACTTTTCATCAACACGACAGAAACTTTCTTACCATGAGAAATGAGACAATAATCTTACAAAAATGTTAAAGGCCCTAGATCTAATTTCAGTTATTTTAATCTAGTATAGTCTATTATGAGTCTCATTCTCAACAGTGAAGATACAACAATTGTCCAAAAAAACAAAAGATTAAGATGGAGAAAGGAACACGGGCACTAGACAAAGGAGATCGGAAAATCTAAGTTTGAGGTGTTTGAATCCCAAGGAAGAACATTGGTGAGATGCAGTATCACACTCCGGTGTCAAACATGGTGGGGGCAGTGTTATGGTCCGGGACTGCTGAGGTGCTGGTAAAATGGGAGAATTGTAAGGGTAAAAGGGATCTTAAAGCAGAATCACTCTGACAGAACAACCACCCAAAGCATAGGTCCACACTATGAAGAATTACAGAATTTATGGATTCTGAGCGATGTTTGTAAAACAACATACAAACCCTGATCAGAAGACCTCAGAGACCTGCTGGTGACAGATTCTCAATTCTAAATTTGGGGCCAGTCTGATGAAATGTGGATGTGGATCAGTGTTAAATATTCCGTCATAGAGGATCTTGTTGAGAGGATGGCACAATAATGTAGATTAGATGAAATAGAAACATGAGTGATCATCGGTCTGCCTGTTTTATTATCAATCATGATGACACAATCATGTAAAATAGGCACATTGTAATATGGTCAGTAGAGATTAGGATTTGGATATCATCTGCATAGCTGTGATATGTCTGTAGTTCCTTATTGTGCCTTAAATATTTGTATGCTATTAGGCAGTTTACAAAGGAGTTTGACTTCTTTGTGATATGTGTTTGTATCTCTTCTTTCTTCAAATTTAATACAGCTGAAAGTGTCGATTATTATTATAACTTAGATACAGGTTATTTTTATTTGTCTGATGGCAGCACAGATATAAACATGTCAAATTAGTAGTTTGAGTGTGATTCAGAGATGAAGTCACTGCATGTATGAACTAATCTGACCAACCTGACATTACATAAGAAAAACCAACAGAAAACAGCACGCTCCTATTGGTCCAATCAGATGTCCATTCTAGTGAGCATTGCGTCACTCTGCCGCACATTGAGTTGCGATTGGCCATTCGCTCCCTTAGCTGCCACCTACTCGTCTCTGATTGGCTGAACGTGGACATTGCCGTACATGGTAAAGAGATTTCGCAATCAGCTCCTCTCCATGTTCCAAACAAAAACACTCACAGTTCAGACAGGAGGGATTAAACGACAACTTTTTACGTTCACTTTTTCTACTTTGACGGATGGTTAACTCCACCGCCGCGCTCTGAAGGTAAAATGTCTTTTAAACTCTGTGTGGGTCCGAAAAGAGAGCGCTAACAGTAAGGTTAGGACCTGTTAGCACCAGATGCTAACTAGCTGGCTAGCTGCCCGGCTAAACGGGTTGTGTACGTGTTTGTTACAGACGTGAAAATGTAGTTTTGTTTTTATTTAACTACAAATCAGACTCATGCTGTTGTCTGTATTTGGAGCGTGAAAGCCGAATGATACGGCTTAGTGTGGCGGATCCTCTGTCGGCTGCTTCGGAGGAACAAAAAGTTGGTAAAAGTGGTCGGAAATCCCGAATTCACAGACTGAATGCGACTCGGTTTCGGTTCGTCAGTCGCGTCGACATGTTTATTGTGTTTTTGTCTCGTGTCAGCCCGGGTTAAAGTCACATAAAAACTGAGAATTGTGCCTAGCCCCGCATGACTCCGGAGTTCCCCTCTCTCTCTCACAAAGCGACCCGATGATGATGCAACAGCAGGCAACAGCCGGAGCTCCGCTGGTTTCACCCGGAGCGGTTTTTCCTGCGCACCGCTCACTGGCTGCATGGCAACGCACCGACCAATCAGAGAAGCGCCACTAATTGTCCGTGCGGAATAACAATCCGACCAATTATCGTGTGACGGGGGGGGGGGGGGGGGTAAAACCACCTGACTGATGGATTGAGGTCAGCTGAGAGTCTGCGGAGAAACTGCAGATGTTCTGAACCAGGTCTTGTTGGTTTCTGCCACACAGAGTAAATGTCGGTGATCAGAGTAAATCACCACAGTCAGTCCGTCAGTCAGTCCGGGGGCATTGTTGGATTTAACAGAGCTCTAATTTAGACGTTTTTGATGTCACACTGAATCTATCTGCATTGATATGGAAAGTCCTGGTTCAGCCATTATGGAGCCTGTGTATTTACTACAGATAAACTGAATTAAATTGTAAACTAATTGCGTGAGTAATATTGTGATCTGTGGGCCTTTCTTCTTGTATTACTTTTCATGTTTTGTTTCTGTCAGTTTTCTCTATTTCTTTCTCTCCTTCTTCAGCTTCCTCTCACAAACTTAGTGTAAACGCGTAAATGGCAACCAAGGCTCTCAGTCCCACTGCAGTGTTCTCCGACGTTCTCCAAACATAGGGCTGTTCAGTCACCAGAGAAGCCGTTTGGTTTCTGTTTGGGGACCAGTGAACCAAGACATTTGAACCACCAGTACTGCATGTCACAGGACATGATGCAGAGGAACCCTCCAATATGGTAGATGTCCATAATGAAACCAAACTATAAGCCAATAATCCTGTTATGAACTTATTCTGTAGGTTTCAGATAAAACGTGAAGAGGAGGATGGAGTGAAGCCTCTGATTATTTAGAATCCCTGTCATTTTTTATCAATATTCAAATTAATCCTAGTCCGACCCTAACATATAACAAAAATAAAAAATATATTACCCAGTGGGGTTGGGTGGTATTATAATATAACAGTATCCTGAGTTATTAAAAAAACAGCCAAAGAAACTTTAATTAATGTCACGAACAATCTGATGTCCATAAAAGCTGTTCTTTCCAAACTGCTTAACGAATAAGGAGATGTGATGCAGAAATGCACCTTCCTACATCCTCTGTGACACAGCACTGAGCAAAGAGAGGACAGCAGTACAAGATAAAAACATTTCATGCAGTATTGTGCTGAGCGGTGAACTGTTTATTATACCTTTAGAAGATAGCTGCTGTGAAACCATCACTTCTCACTGCCGTCGCTCTCTGTGTGATGTCTGTCCGTGTTATTCCTAAATCTAAAATACTCCAACAACACAGACACAGACGTTTCACATGTTCAGTTCAATTTATAGAGATGTTCTGTTCGTGTGGTATCATCAGTTTGTTTTTGTCATTGTTCTCGTTCACATGTAGCTCATATTTCAGCTCAATCTTTATTTCAGTTAAATTAGAGCGTGTGCGGCGATTTAAGACCAGTGTTCTGGAGCTGGATACATGTCACTGACAATCATCAACACTAAAACATCACAACAGAACATTAGGGTCTGTGCTGTGAGTGTAGCCTGTGCGCTCTACTCAGTCTCTCTGCTAACAGTTAGTGATATGTTCTTCTCTTGTTGCCCAGGTTCCAGCTGAGGTGAAGTTTTTTCTCTTCTCTTCTGTTTCGTGTCTCCACATTATCTCTACACCTGGGGAGACTCTGGTCAGAGATCAGCACCTGCAGGCAGCTTCCAAATGAGCCGGCCGTCGCAGCCGAAATTAACCACAGCTGACCACAACGGCGTGAGCGTCATCCAGAGCCAGGCCCACGCCTCGTCCTCCTCATCTCTGCCGGCGTCCGTGGCCGGACTGCAGCAGGTCCCCCAGCTCGTTCCAGCCAACCCTTCAACCGGAGGCGGCAAAGCCCTGCCCCCAAGCAAGATGAAGAAGCCTCCAGCAGACAAGGACAGTGAGGAGTACCGTCAGCGGCGTGAACGCAACAACCTGGCGGTTAAGAAGAGTCGCATGCGCAGCAAGCAGAAGGCGATGGACACGCAGCAGCGTGTCAATGAGCTGAAGGAGGAGAACGAGCGTCTGGAGGCCAAGATCAAGCTGCTGAGCAAGGAGCTGAGCGTGCTCAAGGACCTGTTCCTGGAGCACGCACACAACCTGGCCGACAACGTGCAGCCACCAGCAGGTGCAGAGAGCTCCAGCCCCGCCCCCAACAACACCTCCACCAATGGGCAGTGAGGAGGGGCCACAGAAACATTCAACATCTGCAGGAAACACAGACTCACTTCTTCACTGCTTTCATTGTTCTTCTCTCATATTTAATCTGTTCAAGCCCCACTCCGCCCAGTCATCATTGCTTTCTCCTGGAAAACCTGGAAAGGTTTGGATTTTTACTTTCCAGAGAATTGATTTAGTTTATTGAATTCAGTAAGATCCAGTTTTTACACGTTCAGTCTCATTCCCATTGTGTCCTGGAACCTGATCAGAACAGACCGAAGGACTGAACGGTCTTCGTGTGGTACTGATCGATCGATTGATTGATTGGAGAACTGTGAGGAGATGAACTCCTGTAAACTGAGACGTCGTCCAGTTGACCTGCTGTGGACCTGGAGCAGAAAACCCCTACAGGAACATTTTGATGTGGGCTTGTTGAAAGCTGGGTTAAAGCAGAGTCCGACTGTCTGGACCAGATGTTTGATTCTGTACTTCCTCAGCTGCAGGATGCAGATGTAAACTCTAAAGTTCCCTTTTCTAAGATGTGTATTTTCTTCTGTTGTTTCACAAAGAGTTCTTGAAAAATGTCTAGTTAACAAAACCTGATGAGAGAATTTTTAATGTTTTAAGAACGTTCACTACATGTTGAATTCTGCATTTTACACCTCGGGTCATTTCTGATATTTCAGCACAGACACAGAAACAGTTTGGTGCCCGAAGTAAATAAAAACAGCAGAATTGCCCCTTACCAGGTGGTTTGATTCACACGTGACGTTTGAGTTGCACACTTTAATGTTTTTGTCTAAACACAGTCAGTCAGTGGAGAGGGGAACATTTAATTTCACATCCTGGGTCACCCTGTCATATTTGTGGTTGACACACCTGCGGGTGAGCCTTAAACAGGTGTCCTATATGTCCTGGAAAACCTGGAATACTTCATTCCATGTATCTAGTGCTAGAAGAGAAACGGTAAACGCACGTTTACTTATTAACGATCCGTCATTGTTGAGTTTCAAATGAAATGTGAAGTTTGAAACCTGATTAATGATTAACACGGAATGTCTCTGATGTGGAACCAGACCTGTGCACGCTTTAATTACGCTGAATGTGGTCGTGGGTCAGGAACCCTGGTGAAACTGCTCAACACGGTGATCTACCTGTACAGTGCTGAACACAGGTGTAATGCTAACACAAATCCTGCTCTGTGATTGGCTGCCAGTGTCTAACAGCACGGCTGCTCCTACCGATCAGTTAGTGTGCTGAATATTTGAGGATGTTCAGATCAGAACTTCTAGAAAATTTAGTGATGTTTCTCATTCGAGACTTCAGCGAACAATCAGTGGTGAAACTGGCGCTCGGCCGTACGTGTTCAGACGTCCACGGTTCCAGGAATGTTGGTCTTCACTTGCACAGACTTTGTGGTACAGCTGTGGGTTCTGTACTGACTTTGTTCGTGTTCCTCCTACATGATGCCTCAGACTGTAAAACTGCTCAAATTCAGTTTTTGATGATGTGCTGAGAGAAATCTGGAACCAGAACACGTTTGGACTTTTCTTCTGTTCCCAGCTGAAAACTCTCCACACATATGACAGTCAGACTCAGGCTGTGTTCTTGGAGCTGCGACCACACCCGGCCCTCCACCTGGTGGAGTGTCCCGGTCCAGACAGGCGTATGTTTGTGGTGCTGGGTGGACCCAGACGCCTGCGAGTATCAGACACTTCAGGCGAGCCGCAGCTTTAATTAAATCCACTTTTAAACCCGGCCAGGTCGTTAGCCGCCTGCTAATGAGGTGTGAGCAGATCTGGACAGGTCTCCGCCGCGGACCCCGCCCCATCAGCACGGCGTGAGCTGCGGTGGGGGGGTGGGGCCACAGCGTGTTGTTGTTTTTAGACTTGGTAATTATGTGAGCTTTGTGCAGGTGTGGAGTGTTTCCACAGGATTTGTCAGGAGTCCCCCCCCCCAGGAATGTTGTTGTCTGTCTGAGTCCTGATGCTCCTGAGCCGCTCACATCAGCGTTCCCACAGTGTTCCCACAGGGTTATCATGCTGTGGCCTCCCAACACGGTAATTAATAATTAATAGTCAGTAAAAAGTAGGATTTTTACATTCACAGTAATGTTGGTGTTAAACTCAGGATGATTTGATGATTTGATGATGATGATGATGATGATGATGATGATAATTAGATATTTTAAATACTTTGATACTTTCTTGAGGAAACGTTGTGGGAACGTTTGCTGTTCGCGCTCTGATCCTCACCGAGCGCAGGATTCATCTTTCACACTTTTCTATTGATGTTTTTCTACATTTTAATTCCAAACAGCAGCATGTTTGTAACGATGTCTTTGCATGTAGGGAGGGTGGGGGTGGGGGTGGGGGTACAGACCCAGTTGATCCAGTTTAGTGTAAAATAACCTGATGTGTTGGGATGTTTGTCACATCTTGCTTTGGTCTGAATGTTGCTGGGCAGCATTTCTCTGTCACTCAGCTTTTTTATATCAGAGGAGCTGGGGGGGGGGGGTAACGTGCAGTGTAAATTAAAATTGACTAAAAAAGTTCAAACTGTTTGTTTTGGCTTTATTTAGCTTCTTTCTATTAACGTCACTGTAAAACTGAAGAACAGATCTTTTTCTAATAATATGAATGGACTCGATGGACTGGATCGATGAGACTTTATTTACATTTATTATTCATATATTTGAAATGACAACATTCACCAAAACAACACGTTGTCTGCTGTTAATTCAGGTTCAGTTTAGGTCTTTGATGTTCTGAGGATTCTACAGATGTTGAGTTCACGTCCTCCTCTGAAGATCCGGTGGTTCTAACTGTTGGACCTTAATCTATTTATTATGTGATGGATTATTAGAAGACGTAGAACCTGTACCTGCTCTCAACCCATCTTAATGCAGTGCTGCAGCAGCAGAGAAACCCATTTCTCCCATAGACCCAGAAGCAGTTTCAAGATTCATAACTAGCTGAAGTCCTAAATTGTCCTGGACCAAGTCCCCTGGAACAGGACTGCGCTGTAGGAAGCAGACACAGCATGTTCAGTGGAGACTCACTGAGCTGAACAGAGTCTTCATCCCTAGAACCAAGCTTATGGTGCAGCGGTGGGTTTGGTGCAGAGTGGTGCAGAACGAACACACTACACTGTATGAAGACGCCTCTTTTCTTCAGCCTTTGTTCCTCGATCCTCTGACTTCGATTGAACTGCGCTCATCAATCAGATTGTCTCATAGTTTCATCTGTGAATCACTTGGGTTTAAATGTGCTCCATAAATAAATGGTCCCCCAGGTTATGGAGGACCTCCAGGTCCTGCTGCTCGAGTCCAGACCAGGAGAAAACGGATGAATTCCATGCGCTGAATCATCTAATAATGTGCTCTGTGCAGAATCCTCTGGTTTTACTGTGATTCGTTGCTGTGCTCAGTCTGACGTAGGCTGATGTTCCTCAAGTTCTGTTGGTTTTAATCACACAAACGTTTTTATTCTGGTCGGTGTCGTTCACATTTGTTTTTGTTTCATGACTTTCGTGTATTTTAGAGACGAACTGTGAAACGGGAGCTGAGGATGGTCTGATTCTCTTATACCATACAGTCCACTCCATCCTCCCCCATCAGTCTGATCACTGATTTAAACACATCTCCTCATGTTCTGATCCAGCAGATCCACATCAGACCAGGTCGTGCAGAGAGGGGGAGGAGCATCCAACAGTTCCGGTCTCGACTTTTAACTTCGTTTAGGACTTTGTGGTTTCACAGGCTGAGAAACGACTTGATCAGAGTTCTAGCCCGTCAGTCCAAGACAACCTGAAGTCCTGCAGGAGGAGCTTTGTCTTTAGCTTCCAGGCTCAGCAGTGTGTCTTTTTGTGATGAGCTGCAGGTGAGCCTCTCTCATTGGCTGATTGACTGATTATGTGACTCAGGTGCTTCCAGGAATGTGATTGGTTCCAGTGAGACAGCTGCAGGTTAAAAATGAATGTGGGTCCAGTGTCTGGTGTGGAGCTTCATGAGGCGTCAGTGGTTTTATGTTTGAGTCCCAAACAGTTATTCCCCCTTGGATTAAATGTTTTGTAGCTGCTGGTTGTTGACGGTGGTGTTTCCTGGAGCAGCAGACTTGGTCCTCAGACCGGACTCCGGCCCAGGAACCTGAGGGGTCTGCTCAGCCTTAAAATTCTGGATTTAAACTACCAGAAACTGTTATTTTAGACGCGGCTGGCGTCTGCTGGGCTGTGATAAGATAACTCTAACCTGCAGGTAAAATCGTGTCACTGTGCACAGAAACTCTGTAACAGGCTCTGTTCTGATTGGACGATACAGCCAGGTGGTTCGTCACGACTCAGCCCCACATTCACCCTCCTCCTGCCACAAATACTTGCTAGAGTTATAATGTAGGATCCGCCCCTAAAAATAGTCCCCCCCCCCCTCTCCACTGAATCTTTTCCCCTCTTCGGTAGACCCACTGGTTCTGGAGCTGATTTTCTGAACATGCCGTCATTTCTAATCATGTGAAGGGTGAAGGGAGCTCATGCCCTGTGAGTGTCTGTGTGTGTGTCTAACAGCCTTTCATTGATAAGTTCTTATCAAACAGAACAGCAGCAAAAAGTGCAGCCTTGAAAACCAAACAAAGGCAGACGTGGTGACGATGGCGATGATGGTGAATGATTGACACGGTGACATCATGATCACCTGAGTTTTTGTTCCATCAACATTCAAAGGTCAGCAGATGGAGTGAGGATGTCAGCAGACTGCAAACTTTCCTGGTGAAGAGTCAAACGTCTCCGCCTGACACGGAGCGCTCTCTCCTCCCACCTCGTCCTCCCATTGTTCCCATAATGCCCAGTGCTGTCGAAGGCTTCATGTCAGCATCTAAAAATAAACCAGCATGTGGAGAATGTGTCAGACGTCATCATCAGTCTGAAAACTGGAGCATGAGCGACTCTTCCCTCACAGCTGTGAAGTGAAAGATTAAACTTAATGTGAAAAGGAAGAGCTCTCAAACTTCACGCCTCAGCCTGAGGTGGGGTCACTGTTGGTCCCACATACTGCACACCAATCAGTGGGCAGCATGGGGAGCTTGTGTGGGTGTGTGTGGGTGTGTGTGTGTGTGTGTGTGTGTGTGGTGTTTTTAATCACCGGAGAGGAGAGAATGCACCAGGTGCACATTTTGAGCCTAATGTCACAGAAAAAGTCAAGAAAAAGCTGAGCTGTAAAGGGCGAGGAGTTAAGTTTGAGTCTGTTTGTGTCAAAAAGAAACCTTGGATTAAGTTTGTTTTCATTCAATTAAATGTGAAGAACAAGACGTTTTTATAGTGGACAGAGCCGCCGAAGATAAAGAGGTTAAGACTCCTGCAGGTCTCTTTCAGAGCACGGGTTTCTGCAGTAAACCAAGGTTTAGACCACTTTAACCATCTGTTTTGGTCGTAAGAGGAGCCACTGAGTCTAGGATATCAATAATAATATATAATATCATAATTTGATGAGAAAATGATCTGACATAAGTGATGTGATGGGGAGACAGATCAGAAGTCACTATTCCTCAGGTGTGTGTGTGTGAAAATGTGTTTGAAAAGTCAAATTACTGGATATTTCTAAGCTGATTAGACACTAACAGTCCTGATCTTTCATGACACAAAAGTAAGTGAAACAGTATTTCAGTAACTGGTTGAACCTTCCTGTAGCTGTGGATCAGCTCTGTAAAACATCCAGGAGGAACTTTGGACCATTCTTCACAGAACTGCTTCAGCTCAGACAGATTCTTCAGACAGCTGAGTTGCGGTCTGGACTGGACCACTCCAAAGGGTGGATTTAGTGTCTGTGAAGTCATTGTGCAGGAGAGTTGCTTGTCCTGCTACATCACGTGCTCAGTAGTAGACGCAGGAAATGGCAAACGGTGTAAGAGCAGCAGAAAAACCCTATAATTAAGCCTGCAAACCTCCACAGTATCGTGTTGATACGTATCTGTCAGCCAGTAGGCAGAATAATGTTTTATTGTTGGAGCACGAGGTGGAAACACTGAGGCTGAACCTGGGACTGTGGCTTTAAAACCAAAACTAAGAGCTAAAAGAAGCTGCACCGAGCTGCAGAGATGGTAAAATGTGCAGAGATCTTTTAATTTAAGCTTAACGGTCTGGGAACAAATGGAAAACGTAATCCTCCAAACACCATCACTGTCCGTTCACACTGATTCCTGACAGAGCGTTTTGGCGTTGGTGTTGTAAAGCTTCCTCCCTGTGGTACCTGTGGGAGAGGAGGTCAAGCTGAGGGCGTGTGAAGGTGGTTCTGGCCAGGAGAGCGAAACTGATATTAATATTCTGCAAAGCTCAAACATCAAGGAGTTATCAGGAACATAACTCCGATTTGTGAGGCTTTGTGTTTCTTTTTCTATGATTTCATGCTCATTTTTTACAGACGTTCATTATTAACAACAAACCTGAGTGAGAACTGGACTGAAGCACGGGGACAGATTCTGATTCTGTTTGTTTAAATGGGTGTAAGAATAAAAGACAACTGAACATCAGCAAACACCAAGGTGCTGCATTTTTGTAGGGAGCAGCAGAGGAACTGAACCGGGAAAGCGATCGCACAGCTGGAATCTGTCACGGTGTCCGGTCTCACTTCCTGCCGTGCCCGTGTATGCTTTTATATGCTTTAAGTTGCTCCCTGTACCTCTCCCTCAGCTCTGGCTCGCTAATCACCTGATCAGCTCCACCTGTGCTCACCCAGATCTGCAGCCCTCATGCCCCAAGCTCGAAGTCATCCCATCAACCACGTGCTGATCTCCATAAAACACCAGCAATCACTGGAACTCCACTTGCCATCATCCTTAGCTCGGCCTTCATGCCTTCCCGGTGATAAGCCGCCCTCTGCCGTCACTTCGGGAGCTTCAGACTCAATCTCCCATCACCACCCAGGCCCTGTTCACCTTGCCTGAGTGAGTGCCAGCTCTCTTTGCTCTGTATTAACTGTCCGTCTCTTCCTAGATTCCGCTGGAGGAACCTGCTCCTCCTCCCTCGGTCCTGAGCCTGAAGTCTTTCATTGATCCTGGTTCTGGTAAAACGTCACGTGTTGTTTTCTGATCCTTCCCCTGATCTTACTCTAAGAAGACGGTCTCAGGTTTTTGACTGTGGGGGTAATTGGTATGAGACAAATGGGGGTCGACTACACATCTAGATTTGTAGCAGCTATAGAGGAACATGACACAAACAATCCAACAGACAAACTTTCAGGTCAAACATCAGCTCTGAAGCAGGATGAAAGAAGCTTCTGTGGAAAAGTGTTTTCATGACTGGATTCTCTCTGGAACACATCAGATGGTAGGAAAGAGTGTTGAGTGCCATCTGAAGGCAGACAGGATGGACTGGGCTTTGTTCAGTAGCTGCTATTTTAGCCCAGCAGAGAGACTGGTGAACTCTGACCTCTGTGGATCCTCGGCCTGCTCTGACACACTGTCCTCTGTACTGCACTACACTCAGTCTTTGGGGCCTGCACGTTGTTCCACAGTATTTCATTCACAGCTGTCACAGCTTTGCTCAGGAACTGTTTTTATGAAATGCATTTATACATTATTACGAGCTACGGGAGCCTGCAGGCTCCATGTTCTGTATTTGATATCATCGTATCAAAACTCCTCCCTGTGCAAACACAAAATGCATCAAGATAACACGTTTGTGTCGAGGTCAAAGATGAACTGAGCTGAACTTGGACCTACTGCTTCACTCTTCAGCCATCACAGTTGAATCAGGTCACATCATCACACCACAGGATCTAATGATGGCTGTTAAATATTTGATTTCACTCAGTCCTGCAGGGGTGGGGGCTTTTATCAGATTCAACTCTGGACTTCTACGCTAACATCAGTGATTTTGACCAAACATTTAAAATGATCCCTGAGCAGCTCAGTTTGCTGTATTTAAAACAGTTTCAGTAAATCCAGCAGAAGCAAATGATCATCATCACTGTAACAGCACAAGTTACTCTCTAAAGGCCTGTGTCTGTACTCAAGCGTCACTGTGACAAAATTATTATGAGAAATAATGCAGAGAGGCAGTCGTAGCTTTTAGTGGCGAGCCCTCTTTCTTCCCACGATGCTTTGCTCTTTCTTCCTCTCCAGATGGGGAGACATGAAAACATTTGAAACTTCAAACATAAAAATGAGCGATGGCCTCGTCGTCCGTGGCCAAGATACGTTTGTTTAAAATCCACCTCCTCCGAGAATCTGGCAGAGCGCTTCACACAGAAACATCTGGAAAACATGTTCTTCATTCGTTCACTTTTTTTTGTCTTCTGCATGTGAAAGAGCCGCTGAAGCACTTTCATATTAAAAGTCCAGAGACACAAAGCTACGGCTCCTACTGTACATACATGTTTCTGTACTGGTGCGGGCTAACAAACAGTCGCTACCCTGTGACCTGCACCACACGAATGTCCTCACTTAGTCCCACATTCATCGGCCTGCTGCTACAAAATGTAGATTAATCCACTGCTGTTGGTTTTCTGAGCATTAATTTGATCTGTGATTACAAAAGTACATGTTGGTACAAAGGTCTACAGTGCACAGCAGTGATGCTTCTACTGCAACACACAGACTCTATTTCTGCACTAGCCTGATGCTGCAAACTGGAATAATTAACATGTCTTGTGAAGATCCAGACTCTTATCCCATGAATCACTTCTTTGTCTTCACAAACTAACAAACTACCTTATTTCTCTGTGTTTCTGTCACTTCTCTGGCGTCTGGGAAACAGCTGAAGCTCGGCTACAGTTTTCCTCCAGCTGACGTTCACTGCTCAGGACGTACGGAAACAAAGTGAAGATCAGAGCGTGTGCTGCAAACAGTCACTGAAAGCAGCACAGTTGTTTGTTACCACATCGCCGCAAATGTGTTTTCAATTTGAAGCGACTGTTTGAAGAAGCTCCACTTCCACATCCAGTGGAAATGAGGGAATGTTCATTCATTGCACCACTGACAGAAATCAGCAGAATCACAAGTGAACTTAAATCCTTCAACAGGTCTGCCTGTCTGTCTGCCTGTCTCTCTGCCTGTCTGTCTGCCTGTCTGTCTGCCTGTCTCTCTGCCTGTCTGTCTGTCTGCCTGTCTGCCTGTCTCTCTGCCTGTCTGTCTGCCTGTCTCAGTGGGATGGAACCAGTATAAGCAGCAGAGAGGATTTATCTGCTCCGTGCAGCTTGTAGATCTGAATCCAAATGGAGCCAATCAGCTTCCTCCGCTCCCTGTGAGACCAACCACAAGGGAGAAGATCATTAGCTACACTCTTCTTCTTCTTCTTCTTCTTCTTCTTCTTCTTCTTCTTCTTCTTCTTCTTCTTCTTCTTCTTCTTCTTCTTCTTCTTCTTCTTCTTCAGGGAGTTTGGGTGTCCAACTTGTCCAACTCTTGTTCTCTGTGTTCAGAGCAGGTGTTAAACTACCTCAGGTACCAGGAAGTAGGACGGAGTCTGAGGATCCAACAAACCAACAAATGTTAAAGGAGATTTTTTTTATTGTTAACAAATCAAATGATAAGACCAGAACAATACTAAACGGACCTGTGTGACCTCCATGGCCTCAGAACAGCTGGTACTGCAATGCAGAAACGTGGTTCTGTCTGTCCTGTTCACATTCATTTGCTCATTGTGTGACGTTCCAGCCTGACCTGGTCCTCACCACAGTCTGGACTGCGGGACCTTATAGAAAGAGGTTGTGGATCTTCCTGATCTGTGTCCAGTCAGATCAACTCACCACAGGTGGACTCCAGTCAGCTGGTTAGGATGTTTTTTAACCATTTCAAATAAAATTACAGCCCAGAACAGTCTGCAACAAGTGAAGCAGCTGTGATGATCCATGATGCTCCATGATGAAGGAACACGCCCAGTGGAACCATGTGGATGATCCGTGTGTTGTTAATAGTTTGAGATAACACACAGCATAAATTCATCTGCTAGCATTCAGAAAAAAGCAGCTGTGACCATGAAACATGTATTTTCTGTCATGGCTTCAGTCCGACGTCCGATGCTCACACTTGGCCTCTCTCGCAACCGACCTTTGACCTTGGAAGTGTGTTCCCTCTGTCTTGGCCTCACTTCCCCACTTCCTCCCCCGGCCTCCTGTCGGCACAGTAATAATTACTAGTGGCTGAGCCTTCGATTCAGCGTCCAGGAGTCCAGATCACTGAGCGGACGTCTGATTGGTCAGTGTGTGGGTACGTTTCCTAACTGCTAAACTACAACCTGGAATCAGCCTGATGTTCACTTTCTAATGTTCAGGAATCAGTCTCAGCTGATCACGCTGATGTAAAGTGCAGCCGGTCATCTCACCGCCAACTGAGCAGAGCTGGTTACGGGAAACAACATTTGCAATTAATATGGCAAGTGTAGCGCATTAATGTCATTAACACGGTTTATTGGCCCTCACAGTGTAATCACATGTTGACCCTGATGCTGATCTACTGATTGTTCGAGCCCAGCTACAGACACACACAATAAAATCACTCTGTTCTCAAATGTTCTTTTGGTTTAATTTAGTTCAGTTACCTGCTGAAAAATTCCAGTTCCAAATCTCCCTGACTGACAAAATCCAGAGTCTCTGAATACATGAATACTGTTTGTTTAATTGCTGGACACAAGAACCGTATTTAAGGTTGAGGTTTCCAACAAGACAAACATGAAGCGCGCAGTTCAACACTAATAGAAGTGGACAACAACACATGAACGTTCAAATCAGCCAAGAAAAAGAAGTAAGTTTACTAAATAATTGTCAAAGATGGAATTCTGGTTCAACTTCACCTGTCAGGGTGCGTGGAGACGCAAACCGCTGCAGCAACTTCATCTGTAACGAGAGGAACTTCTAGATCGCAGAGGGGGTTGTTTCATTTACCATTTCACACCAAGTGTGATGGTTTATTTCTGGTGATCACATGTAGGCTTCAAAAATCAGAACAGTGTTCATATAAACAGACAGAACCGGTTCTCTCAGCTCACGTGTCCGGCCCCTTCTTCTCCTCCTCACCTGAGGTGAGCTCAGAGGAAGTTTCCCCTGCAGCAGATCAGTGTGAAGTGTTGAGTCACTGCAGCACCGGGATCCTCGTGTTCATCACGTTACAGCTCAGCACAGTGCTACACCTGGAGCTCAGCTGATGGAGTCCTGGTCCTGGTTCTGTTTGACTTAGTTCGAGTTCACACTCACTTTGAACTAACTTTACTGTTTCTGATGTTTATGTTGAACAGCTCAACAAGGCCAAGCTGATGTCTCATCATAAGCAGCAGAAGAACTGGTCTACTGTTAGAACTGCTGAGGTGTTCTGGTCTCAGTGTGTTGACGAGTGTCATCCTGTGAGGGGGGGCTCCTCACCTCCTCGCCCTCCAACCCTAGTTCATGTTTTCACACTGTGTGTCGTCACACAGGCGTTGTTCACAACCAAACTAGTACAGAGCACATCACTCATAGAGCCACTGGACACAGAACACGGCTTGTTTTCTAGACCCACTGTCGGTAAAGCTGAACCACAGACACCATCGGCTGAATCAGATTCCAGAGGGTTTAAATGCGGCTTCTGTTCGGCTCCAGCAGCTGCTCTGTTGGTTCAGCACAGAGACGCTGAGGAGGAAGACGAAGGTGAAGCTGTTTATACCAACTATCGATCAAGAAGCCGCAGCTCGAGGAGAACTGTCAGACCTCCAGATGTCTGCGAGCAATCAGGATCAGCGTGATCGACAAGTTGAGGCTTCGCTTGTCAGGATGAATTAGATGAGCGGCGCAGAGCAGGACTAACGCCTTCTGTGTTTCTGATTCATGGCGGAGGTTGATAACGTCACTGGGAGCTTGGCAGCGCTGCTCTCCACACCACTGATTTATTCCAGGTTTCACAACTCATAAACAAGATAAACGCTCGACGCAGGGCTGATCTCAGTGTCAGTGAGCTAAAATGATGGGAATGTTGTCTCATGCCGAGCGAGATACTGGAGACATGCAGATCACGTCTTCTCACCTCGCTGACCTGAGCTGGATCTGAGGCTTGGTCAGCTGTGGTGTCTCTTTGTAGTTATTTTTCAATTCACCTGTGACTCTGAGCCTGTTCACTAATCAAATCAGAAACATGTTCCAAACAAGAGGTGCATGTGTTATGATGCCGCCAGTTTTATCCACGAGGTCCTGAGGCCTACAGTTTCCAGTCAGTGCCTGTTTGATCAAACTTGCTGCTATAGGTTAGTCTGCCTCTACTGATACACTGAGCTCCTCTCCTCTCTCCTTTCTCCTCTATCCATTCTAATTCTACCATTTCATGTCATAAACTTTGTGTCTTCTCTCTCCTGTAGTTGTGTTTCCTCCTCTCTGTCTCCCTCTCTCTGTTCTCCTCTGCAGGTATCCTCCTCCAGTTACTGGTCCCACCAACGTGTGCAGTGTTTCTGCTTCTTCTTGTTGTCTTTGTTGCCTGCTGTTCTTTTCTCTCTCCTCTTTCCACTCACCCCAACCGGTGGAGGCAGATGGCCGCCCACCCTGAGCCTGGTTCTGCTGCAGGTTTCTTCCTCTCCACTGCCTCCTGGTGCTACTTAGAGGGGTTGTTGGGTTTTCTTTATCATTCTGTATACAGTTATACTCTGTAAGGTCTTAAACCTTAAAAACTGTAAAGTGCCTTGAGACGACTTCTGTTGTTGTGATTTGGTGATCTACAAATCAAATAGAATTGAATTGAATTGTGTGTTAGCTGTAAGACAGCGCACCCAGCAGGAACATGGAGCTGAACCAGAGGCCTCTGCTGTTTCTCATCGCTCCTCCACACAGGAGGAAACATGAACTGGAAACTCTCCCTGAGAGCTGGACAACAACTGAGACCATAAATCCCTCAGCACGCTCAGCGTGTGTTTTAAGGCCCTGTTCAAATGAGACATCACATTTTAACCCCTTGAGTCCAACACTCACTCACACCTTTTGTTTTTCTAATTTAATATTTGATCGTTGCTCTCAGTCTGAGCCAGTTCAAATCAGCGCATGTTTTCTTTTGAAAGGTCACATTAATTTTTTCCTTCGATAGGATTCCCTGTGGTCTAACCCTAATCTTACTGTAAATCTAATTTATTATGTTCATAAGCTGAGTCCAGCTACACTTCCTTCCTGCTCAGTCCTCTGGGAGTTAGATTAGCTAATCTAATTTAAATTGGCCAAAAGTGGTTGGTGTTTGGTTCAGTGGAAATGAGAATCATCCTGTTAGTGATTTTATTGTCAGTGAGCCACGTGGCCCGACAGCACTCACTGTGGAGACTCTACCTGAGGCTCTGCAACCCATCCTGTGAGCTCTCTCCTGCTGTTATTTGCTCTGCTAATCCCAACATTACAGCATATACTAACACTACACATGGCTGCACATGTAGTCACAATGTGCTGGACATCATTTTTGGGCTGGGCTGAGGAAACTGGACGGTGCAGATGAGGAGTGGGTCAGTACAGCTAATGTAAAACAATGAAGATTTTATCATAGGTGTCAGCAGGACAACAGGACAGCAGTTGGACAGACTGTCTCCACCAGTTAAACCTATTCACAGCAACACCAAGAGCCTGAGCAAAACTCTAGCACCACCTCTAAAGCTCATAGTTGAATCTATTTGATCAACCCAGGACAGTCTGGCAGAGCAGTGGTTAGCGACTGCTCTCTTTCTTTCTCTTGTCATGTTCTGCTCCAGCTCTGGGCCCTGCAAAGCCGAAATGTGTGCGAGCCTGTCCTAATGTTTCTGAATAGTTTTTATTTTCAGAAACGTCTGGCAAACAGTTTTACTGGTGTTGATTGAATCTTCTTGCATAGAGAATCTGTGTGACTGCAGTCACTGAGGACAGCAAGGCGAGTTCAGGTGCTGTCTGCAGAGAGCATGTACATGTTAAACCGTCTCATGAGCCTGCTCAGATCCACAATCACCAGTATGTGTCTGTCCAGTAGGGACTCTGCAGGAGCTGTCGCTGGAGCAGAAGAAATGACCTGTCGAGTCTCTTGCATTTTGTCCTGATGGGAGGAGGTCAGTGTGACCTCCAGCTCCTGAACCCCAAGTTGCCCCCGAAGGTCAGACCAGCTGTATGGCAGCTCTGCCAGCTGTGTGTGTGTGAATGAGAAGCAGTGTAAAGAGCTTTGACTAACAGCAGAGTAGAAATGAGCTGTGCGAGCGCCTAACGTTTATCTTTGTGTGTGTGAGAGTTGTGAAATGCACTATCCGGGTCTACCGGGCAGATGGTGTTAGATACATGTATTAATTATGAAGAACTGTAAAAATGGAAAACAGCTCAAATTGGCTCCTTACTGACTATTGAATGCCTCCTTTTTAAAGTTCCTGAGAAGCACTGCACTGGGGCCTTGTGAGCACATGCAGACTGGGCTTTTCCAGACAAAAAACTAAATGTCCAGAGATGCTCTGTGTGCAGCAGGCGTGCTGTACGTGAGCTGCTGCCTCTGTCAGAGAATAATTAATCAGAGTAAACACAGGCTGGGGTGAAGCCCTGGCTACTTTGCAGGTCCTGGTCTATTCAGAACTGCCTGAGTCTCTGCAGTCTAAATATTAATCCCACAGATAGCGCTGCGGCAACCTGGATACACACACAAAGGCAGTCAGGTGGACAATACAGGCCGGGCTGCTGCTTTGTGTTTCCTGTGTGCTGTATCACAGTAATTTCCAGCTCTGATAGGACACTCTATCTTTACACAGTGATAAAGTGACACTGGCCTACTTTACTACTGGCCCTCTCTCTCACCTGGCAGCAGGTACACTCAGGTCACCAGATCAACAAGGCCAATCAGCTCAGGTCGACCTGGATCAGTGATATGACATCATTTATTACAGTTATAATCTCAATAAGAACAAAATGTACTGAAGATAAGAATAAACTGCCTCATTCTGAAAGAATTTCCATTAAACACAGCGCAGCAGTGTCATCCCGGATCTACCTGCACATTACCGGATCACTAAAACCCTAATTCAGATAATAATAAATGCTGTGGAATTGTTGTTATTGATGCTGTGTATCATTTACCTTTTCTATTTCTACTAACTAAAGGTGCAGTTTGTGCACCTTTCTTGAATCTGTTCGTGAAATAAACCGAACATGTTGGATTCTGCAGAAACTGATTTATGACACATGAGGAACAAATCTGGAGTCAAAAATTCATGTTATCAACAGCACCGAGTTCATCACTGGTTCAAATACTCAGAGAAAATCACTTTGTTACTGCAGTACTGATACTTTTCTACTTGCAGTACATTATAAACCAGGTACTGAGTATTTTGCCCTGAAGAAAGAATTGGAAGAAGTAAAGGTCACAGCTAATGTGATTATGTGAAATATTCTCACTTTGCGTTTAAGGCACAGTCCTGTGCGTGATCTAATAAAGCCTGATATGTTGCTAAATGCTGATATGTATGGAGTAAAAAGTCACATGTAAATGTAGTGGAGTAAGAACTGGACTTAGGTAGAACCTAAGAGAATATACTTCAGTCCAAAGAAATATGAGAATTAGTTTGTTTGCATGATATTTTCTATTCCACTGTCTGATTAGATTCCAGAGGAGTCATTGTGGGTTAAATGCTCTCCTGAGCTCTTTAAATGAACTCTTAGAAAACCCAGTGTGACCCTCGAGGAGCCCAGACTGGGACAAACAGCATGTTAAAGGTTCTGACAGCGGCTCCTTGTCTCCTTGGCCACTGTGTGTTCAGACTGACTCACAGTAACACAAACACAGACAGTGTCTGTGTCCACTCGCTGAACTGGGCTGAAGGTGACTCTGGATCTGTCACGTTTGACTCAGAGCTGCTGACCTTTGACCTCCAGTCTGTCTGTGCTAGCATTCAGCCATGAGGGATGGCACACAAGGTCATTATGAGCCAATATGTCTCCTGCTTAGGTTCAGTCTGTACACACTGCTTCTCAACCGGTGGTGCAGGGACCACAGTAAAGTTCTGTGTTTGTATTTTTACATGTTTATTAATATTATTTATGTTTTTTAATATTTATTAATTTTTTTTTTTTTTTTTTTTAGTTTTTAGGTGAAGTAGCTCATGCAACTGGAACGTGTCACATACATGAGGTAGAGCACTCGTTCACCAATCATGACTGGTCTCTCTGGTGGTTTAATGTCCTGCTCCTCCTGCCATGTGTAAGAGTCCTTGAGTAAGACTCTGAACCCCAAGTTGCCCCCCAGTGGGTCAGACCCGCTGCCTGCCATCAGTGTGTGTGTGTGTGTGTTAAACCCTGTGCCCCAAGAAACCCCACTGATTTAATCCATTTAAGGTTTTCTGACATCAACACATGATAAAACTCAGAGTATTAATTCACTGGTACTGGAGTTAGTTTGAATTTGCCAAGTCCAAGGCCTCCTAGTTAGTGATCTAGATTGACTGCAGCTGGTGGCTTCTCTGTGCCAACATAAAAAGGGTTTGTTTGACTGCACTGTTTGATTGACCAACAGCTCGGTGCAGTTCTAAAAAAGAGGATAGTGGATTTACAGTCAGGAATGTCTGTCAGCCATTTCTAGATTCAACATCATCAGTTCATTAAAGCCCGTGGCTGGGAGGTGGAGCCACTTTCCAAAGTCTGGAAGAATACAAACTGTCTCAGTTAGCTGAGAGAACAATGGTTTGATGAGGAGCTCCCAGGAACCATCATGGAACAGGTCAGCCATGAACTGGTTACTGCAGGAACACCAGTCTTCCTGTGTACAGTCAAACTGGTTTTACATCACCACACACTGTCATCCACGAACAAAGCTGCTCACAAAGATAAACCTCTGGAGGAAAGTTTTATGGTCACATCAGACAAAAAAGCCTGAGCTGTTGGGTCACTGTGATCAACGGTATGTTGCAGAGTAGAGGTGAGGTATTCAACCCCAAGAATACTGAACCTGCTGTTAAACACAGTGGTGGTAGTATCATGCTCTGGGGCTGCTCTGCAGTTAGTGGATGAACAATGAATGGAGATGGAGGAGGAGGAGGATTACTTCAGAACTCTTCAGTACAACCTCAGACTATACCTTGGACACAGTTGGGTTTCAACAGGACAATGATCCAAGCACATATCACAGCTGACTTTGGAGTGAATAAAGCAAAATGAATGAATGTTTACAAAGCCCTGAGCTCAGCCTTGTTGAACATATGGGGACTGTGTTTAAAGGTCAGGTCTATGACAGAAGACCAACTAATTTAAATCAACTGGACCAATTCAGCCAAGAGGAGAGGTAAAAACTGTTTTGGGAGGAGATCCATCTACAGCAAGTGTCACTTAAACGTGTCCATTCGTTGTTGAGATATCTTGTTTTAGTCCAGAATGTCCCCACCCTGCACTGTAACTGTGGTTTTGTGTATTTCAGGGAGAGGGAGGAGGTGGGGACATTTAGAGAATTGTGCACTGCACAGATAAATTATGGGATTGGTGGTAATTGCTTCAGTTTGCAGAACGCCTCTGCTGCTGTGTCGGATTAAACTGAACCATAACTCAGCATCTGCGGCCTGGCAGGCTAAAGGTTAGCACTGCAGCTAAGGTTAGCAGCAGGTAGAGTCCTGACACATTACTGCTGAAGTCATATGATTCACTGCTGAAGATGAACTCAAACTGTCAGAGCAGTTTTATTTCTATGGTCATAAATTTGTTGAGGAGACGCATCTCTTGAAGTGGAGGAACCACGTTCAGTGCAACACATTTAGGAGGTTTTGCTCATGTTGATAATGCTGCTGAAGACTGTGGGATACACACTGTTTCTGTCTAAACTGACCCAAACTTGATAAAGGGACAACATGAGCTGACAGCTGGCAGCTGGACTGAAATGAAAGTCTGATGTGTGAAATCAGTCAGATGTTGTGTTCATGTAGCTGTTTCCCAAATCTGATAAAACCTGTGTGATCAACAATTCAAATACATAAGTTCATGCTCGTTGGCTTTCACGACTCTCAAGAAGGAATTTGTACTCTCTCTTTCTGATTGACATTCACAGTCACAATTGTGATGTTTTTTACAGCCTGGATATGAATGGAAATGGATAGAATGTGTCTCATCAGCAAAGCACAGCAGTATTTTAAGCTCTATAGGTTTATTCACATTGATCCACATTAACAAGAATATTTTGGGGCGTTTCAGTCTTTACTTGATAGTTTTGAAAGTAGATAGTAGACAGGGAACACGAGGAGAGGGGGAGGGTGGGACATGCAACTTGGGGGTTCAATGGTCTGCACACAAACCATGAGGCTACCAGTACATTCCAAGGCTATTTGAAGAGATAAAATCACACAATCTCTATGTCTCGGTTCCAACGAGAGACTGCAAACATTTTACAATGGAAGATTTTAGCTTGACTTTAACTATTCATTTTTCCCAGGGGGACGTTCTTGTTGTGCACAGCTGCCATTCAAGGTGCTACTGGTTGAGGGTCAGTGTCTTGTCCAAAGTCTCTCCAACATGTGAGGAACAGGAGGAACCAGGGGTTAAACCACGGTTAAACCATGTGTTTTGTGGACATCTCGCTCTACCAGCATTGTGCTGCTCCTCCAGAAGCATTGCTCCTCCTCAGTGTCCATCAGAGACAGAACTGTAGTCAGTAGTAAGCACAGCACATTCTGTAGCTGAGTCTGAAGGGAATGTTTTGCAGATATTAGCCATGAACAAAGTATTGGACACATAAAAATGTTGAGCTTACGAGATTATGGTGGTCAGAGGATCAGCAGAGTTATTACAGCTCATCCTGAGGGGAACATGAACGTCTGAACCACATTTCAACAAAATCCATCCAAAAGTTGTTGAGACATTTCAGTCTGGACCAAACTGGTGGATGGACCGATTGACCCTGGCCAAATCAGCAGATCATAAATAATGTTGGAGTTGGAGCGTAAAGCACGTTGTCTCTCTGAGTCAGTGCACACGGTGTCTGTTCCGTGACATGGACAAATAACCAATGATCAAAAATGTGGAGGTACCTTCACCCAGTCAGCAGGAACCAGCAGAGGCTGTTTCACACACAGAGACAGAGAACACACACCAGCGCTTTGGTAAAAACAGAATTCTATAAATTTAATAAATGGATCCAGACTGTCCCAACGCTCACACAGAACAAACAGCTGAAGTCATGACGTGTTTGTGTGTGTTGCAGCTGTCTAACCTCTGTACAGCAGAGATCAGTGGGTACTCTGTCTGTGGGGGAGAATGGGGAGGGGGGGGGGAGTAAATGACTGCCCTGGGACCTTTGAGCAACACTGAAGCGTGGTGTTCACGTGTCCTCCTCGCTCCACTCGTCTGTCTGCTGTGCTGCACATCAGGAGGATATCAGTTACAAATACAGGCTAAATGTCACCTCAGAGCCTCCAGGAGCTGGTGGGGGGGTTCCCCAGCTCAGCCAATCAGGTTGGCCGTCTGCCTGAGATGGTGATGACTGTGGTGAATCATCGGAAGGACTGCAGGAGAAACATGGAGGGATGGAGAGATGAAGGAAAGTTCTTAAAGGGCTGTAATGGAGCGCATGTAAGGAAATCCGTCCATCATCCACTGGAGCTGATCCCAGCTGTCACTGGGCAGCACGCAGGGTTACTATAGTATATAGTACTATAGTATAGTACTATATATAGTATAGCAGTATAGTACCATGTATCACAAGCTAAAAAGAAAATACTCAAAAAATCAGAAATAAATACAGTACTTGAGTGAAAGTACTTAGTTACATCTGCCCACCTGTACTATTTATACTCATAAGGTCAACTTGGAACTGTGATCCACAAAAGGTCAACAATGAACAGATACAGTTCTGCAAACTTTGATTCTTTATTTATATCCTGCTTTTCTCGGGCTAGCCTTCGTTCCATTAGCATCAACAAGTCAAAGCTGTCTCCCATTAAGCTGCTTTTCTTTTAAACTTCTTTGAATCCGAAGCATGTTGCAAAGAGACAAAGCACCGATCTCTACAAGTTATTACAAGCTGAACCTTTGTCAGTGATTTAGATTTAGGCATCTAGAAAATACAGGTTCCTTAAAATAAAACTACCAGTGCAGCAGAGCAGGTATTCATGTCGCCGTAACACAGGTTTGTCCGCAACCATAAAACTCGCCAACGCCAATTTCAGCAACATTATGAACTATTTCTTGTCATCACACAGCTATGTTAAAAATCCTGATGGGATTTTGAATCAGGTTTTCTTACTTAGACACTTACTTGGTTTTTCACTGTTCCTACATTTGCAAGGTTCGAACCTTCGACTGTTCTCCCCGAATAACTGTTTTTGCCTATGGAGAAAAAGCTCAGTGTGCATTTGCTTCCTGTGGCTGCAAGGATCAAGTTCAAAGCTCTGTCTCCTGCCTACAGAGTGGTCAACTCCACAGCTCCATCTTATCTCAATTCGACCAATGAACGACGTCTGGTGGTACCAGCACCACACAGTCGACACCAAGGAAAACTCTTTAGTTCAGTGATCCCATAATGGTGAAATGAGCTGCAGAACTCTGCACGTTCAGCCACCTCACTATATTATATTTATTATATTTAATTCCTTTGCACTCAAAAAACCTTTCTACCCTCTTGTTCTTTCATCTCTTGAAACAGAAACAATTCTTTAACAGCACTTTGCTTTGATGTTTTTCTCCTTGACTTAGATTTTTTGCCTTGTTCCTCACTTGTAAGTCGCTTTCGATGAAGCGTCTGATAAATGACTGAATGTAAATGGAAATGTCAAGGAAACCACTATTTCTGTTTACTTTGCATGTTTATTATTTTTTTCTCTTTTTAACCTTGTGATTAATTTGGGGACCACACCCCCCGAGCAGAAATAGGTTGGTGTCGACTGCCAGTTACCACCTACTGAGTTCACCTGAGGGTGAACAGGTCAAGTCTGATGATAATGACGATGCTGGTGAGGTGAACTGAGGATGGACTGAAGTTTATAGTGATGGATTTGTTATTATTATTTTGCCTTTTGGTCTTTTTAGTGTTTGAACGTCGCTCTCCTCCTGGATGAACTCAGAGTCGGTAAAGTGACTATAAGTTTTATTTCTTAATTCATCAGTCAAAGCAGAGGAGAAGGACCGAAACTGATGCTGCTGTTACATGAGCTACTGCAGTAACTCCTGCTACAGCACATATGATGAAAAATGTTCAGTATCGACCTCGTCCGATGAAAATGTGCTGTAGAATAATCAGATGTGTGTATGTTTGAACAGAGCAGAAACCATCTGAGTTATGAAACAGATTTTGGCAGCCAGGTCTGGCAGTGGTTTTAAAGCCCGAGCCGTGTTGCTCAATCGGCCCTGCCTCTCAGCACCACAGCTCGCAAATTAAATGAGAGCTGATGGGTAGAAGATAAGAATAATCTCAGGCAGATCTGCACAGTTTCAGCTGTGATTCTTCTTATCTGCTGATTTGGCAGAGAAAGCTGTGACATGAGAGCAGCACGTTGTCACCATACCCCAGTGTCTGACCTTTGTCACCATAAACTGGACTCAGTGGCTGTTATCAACCGTTCACTCCTCATGAAGGGACTGAGGCACCGCTCAAGGTGACAGGCTTTCACGTGGCATGACCGAAGGTGTCACACAAGGGACACACACACCAAACCAAACGGCCAATAGGGATGCTTGAAACACCATGACAACAAAATGAATTGTTGTACTCAAAGGGCAACTTCCAAGTTATTAAAAAACTATTCTCACAGATTAAAATCATGTTCAGTGTGCTGCTGTTTAATCACCACTGGTTCAATTCAGTTTTGTTTCACTGCTCAATAATCACATCAGTAAATAAATCACATCCAAAAAAAATCAATACTGCAAATTATGGCTTTTGTCATGAAACCAGAAAGAAACTTTTTTTTTGGTTGTTTTTTTGTTTTTTGGAGGCTCTGCTGACACAGAAAACTTCTGTATCAAGTTTGTGTCTGTTTAAGACAAACTTCACTTGTTTTGTTTCCACAGTTTCTTGGTGAGATGCAGCAGAGTGACACCATTTTTCTTTTAATAATATGCATATGTAACACAGAATTAAAGCACAACCTGGCAAAAATGTGACAAAGGATCTAAGTCTAGGATAAGTACTAACTAACCAACAAATAAATCACTGCAAAGCAGGAGGAAACTAATAACTCTGAATCTAACTAGGCTCAAGGAAGAAAGACAAAAGAGAATCAGTGCAAAAGCAGGAAGCTGTAAATTTGGAAAGGCTACAAACAAAAAACACTATAGAGCAGAGAACTGACAACGACCATGAACAGTAAGAAGACTAGGAGGCTCTGGGAGACAAACAGGAACTCAGAGATGAACAAAGCTGGTGAAAAGATCGGACGAAGCCAAAGAAAAAATAAGGTGATCAGCTCCCACCTGTGGGAGGTGATCCAGCTCGGGCAGAAACCCAGAGGCAAAACAAGCTACAAACTTCTTTAGCTAATGAATCTGCAAAGTGCAAACCTATTTACAGTATCACCCCATTCACAGTGAAGGAAGCCAAAGACAGAGCATGTTTTTCTGCTGCATAAGGAACTAACCAGGCTGTAATTAAAAAGACCAACCCGTTTTATCTCAGTGGGACCGCTGAGTGCACTTTTCATGGAACAAGGTCTGGACATGTTGCCTCTCTGTTTTTTTAAGGCACAGTGGTTTCAGATGAAGATCTGTGTGGAGGACCTACTGTCACCTACAGTCATTCTGTATTAAGATTGGCTCGACGAATCTTAAACCTGGACAGTAATATTTAATTAATAAGTTAAACAGGTGAATCAGGGGCCAGGGCAGAGACAGAGGGGTCCCACAGGTTCCCTACTCCAGAGTCAGGAGCTGACAGATGTTTGTGAAGCCTCTCCTCACTCTGGATCTCCATCAGCACCTAACACACATTCATACAGAGAGGTTATCTGTGACCCCGTACAACGTTATCCACACATCACCTCCAGGTCGACTGCAGGGCTAACACACGGACCTGGACCTGGACTGTGGGTGGACACCTGCAGGGACTGTGCAGGTGATCTGCTGCAGCCAATTACACAATTATTCTCCACTCCCAGTTGAACATTTATCACATGTAGACAGATAACGTGCAGCCGAACACACGTTATCATGATCCTGAGAGGAGAAAACAAAGCTCGAAAGGAGCAGTTACAATCATTTCTTCATTCTGTACACATGTCTGTTTTATCAGGTCACCGCAGCTCCAGACAATGCAGGTTTCCATCATTACTCTAAAAATCATTACAGTGATTAACTGATAAACCGAACGCCTGAATCACCTGAAGAACAAACTGTCGAGCCTACATTCGATGTTTTAACACATAAAGAAACCTCTGCACGAGGCGGCGTATCAATGACATAATGCTAGATATCGTGTTAAATAATGTTTCATACCTCTACGAGCAGTCACTCAGTATCAGTGTGCTCAGCTTCCAAGCAGCAAAATAAAACCTCACATCAGACTGGATCTAACTGAATGCAGTCAGATTTATTCTGCTGGATTAGATACAAATGAATTATTACATGCAAGTCAATTAAATAAGTTATGGAAAGACGGTAAATTCAAACTGAATGAGCACAGTGAAACTCCTTATTAAATTACAGACACATGGTTACTCATCTGCTCCCATCAATCATCAGAAAGATGCAGTAGACTTAGTGAAATGAAGGAACCATGCGTCTGGTGAAGGATCCTAAACAAGGGAGTGAGGTTAAAGTCTGAATATCTGTAACATCAGATGAAATGTGCTCTATGGTTTCATCTTCACACTCACAAACATCTTTTTGTTTGACACTGCAGCCTCCTGCTAGTTCCCCCTGAGTCCTTCACACCTGCCCTGTATTCACCATCATTCAGCCCGACTCCCGGAGCAGCTCGACCTGAAATTGAAGAGGAGCTTTCTCAGCGTCACACTGGATGGACTGACAGTTCCCAATGGGGGCAGAACCTGGCTCTAACAGGGTTTGGAGGACCTGAAGCACATGAAGCTTTATGACTGCTGCCTCGTCACTGATACAGAGTTAGCTAACACAGCTACAAAGGTAACGCCCAGAACCACACGAGCTCCAGACTCGGCTCCAGCCTCCAGCCACTATAGCCAACATCCCAACAACAGCAAACAGCTGCAGACGACCAAGTGAAACCAATGTCTGCGTCAAACGAATCCCCCACCATAACAGGAGAACCTGCTGATTCAATGTGTGCGCTCAAACACTTTCCATTGGAAGAACACTTTCTGTTCTTCTGACCTTCTCTGGGGTTGTCTGGTTTAGAAAGAAAGGGAACAAAGAGTTTTAATCATAAAGAAAAGGTGACGTTTCCATCCAAAGATTTCAGGCTGTGGATGTGTAAATGACTGAATTCATCCAGTAAAGTGAAATTTAGAAAAACACAGTTTGACCAGTGTGCACGTTTTCCAGGACAACCTCTACAGAGATACTCTGTATTTTACTTCCCCCTTTATGATCTTATCATTTGAGTACTGTTCAGGACTTGTTCAACACTCTCCCTCATTATGACTCTGGAATTTGATGGTGGTTGATGAAGGTGATGATTCAGATAGCAGCTGCTTTCACCAGCGAACCTTCCCCAACCTGTACGCAGCTGATAGAGTTTGTGCCAGCCGGGTGTGGTTTCATGTCATTTTTAGTAGGTGACTTGAATCAACATTGTAAACTGATAAACACATATTACAGCTGAATGTCAAAGGTCACGTTCTGCCTTTGGCCTTAGGTTACTCACAGCTGTGATAAGATTAACTGTACAGTTTGCTGCAGCATCTCCTCCACCTGCTGCTTCACTTCCCCAGTCCCTAAATGTTCTCTCACAATTTCCATGAATTTCCCCACATCATGTCCCCGAGGCCCTAAAAGCATGGTCTCCATTGTCTTGAATGACAAAAGATAGACATGTGTAAAACTGAAGCCACAACACCTTCCAACTACGAACAAAGTCGGTCTTTACTCTTTCTAATCCGAGGAGGTTTTATATCTGTGAAACCTTTTACTTTAAATCTCTGGATGGAGCAGACCAGGCCAGTGCAGCAATACTCAACGGGGGATTTTACAACAAGTGACTGGGCACCATGTTGGAATCCAGTATCCAGCTCCTATAAAACCAGTCAAAGGCAGCGTTCCCATTTGACATGTGTCCTACACAGCATACATACACAGTAGAGTTAAATAGTAAGAGAAGTACAGTAAGTCAAACTTTCAAGTTTCAGACATCACACAAACAAGTATCTGTTAGTCAAAACTAAAAAACTAAAGAATGAAATCCTCAACAATGTTAATAACATTTTTTTTCTAAGCTGCAAAAAAAAAAATGTGAGAATGTTCAGCAACAAACTGCAGAGAGGCCGTTTGCATCAGAGCAGCATTAAGATTTCATTGGGCGCTGAACTGAAGTCAGAGAAACTGCAGCTGTTGTTTAACACGGCATCATTTTCCTTCGTAGGGAGTTTATTCATAACCATGGTGGGAAACAGAATTTAGAGCACCATGAGAGCTGCTGGTCTTACTTTTACCTTTATGACACTTGGGCCTCTCTGGTATCTCCCATTTTAAATCAAATGAAAGGTTATATCTTAACCTAGAATCCCACCAAACACGTCCTGTACAACAGTCTCTCTGTTCCGTTTGGATCGTCTAAGTGCAATATGATTCTGATCATATTCTGTGTTGATCTGTTCCCTTTGGGATCAATAAAGCATCAAAATAAAGGTTCTCATTTAACTGAATGTAGTTTCTACAGACAGTTGTTATCAGATCGTCCTCTGCTGATGGTGGACCTCCTGTCCACTGGTCTCTGTCAGATCAGTGCTTTATTTGTTCTAGTGACACTGAAAGAAGACGAAGAGGAGGATTTGAACCCAGAACAGGTAAGAGACAGAGAGTTTTCAATGATGGGACCACCTGGCAGGTGCCTGATCACAGCGTCATCCTCCAGCTACCCCACACAAACAGGCCTCAGAGAAGCTTGTGGGGACTCAGATGGGAGGGTGGGTCCCCCACAGCCACTGCTATGAACCAATCTGGCCCGTGATGAATAAATAACACACAGTCCACAAACAGTCTTTGGCGATTCATTAATCACTGGATCTCATCTGTCCGTTAGCGCTGATGGAGCTGCTGTAACTGCTGCTTGTTGCATCAGCAGGTTTTGAAACTCTTCCTCGGGGGAGCGTGCAGGCGGTGAGCGGGTTGAGCAGCGCCAGAACCACACACTCATCAGGCAGCTTGGCGGGTTGTGCGGACAGAGGGAACACACCGCACTCTACAGCGAGCAGCGAGCTGGCTCTGGGTGTTTGGAGCGCAGGAAGCAGGATTGAGCAACAGCAGCGAGCCCAGCACCCCCCCACCACCCTTCACCCAGTTGGTCTGCTCTCTGATTGGCTGAGGATGTTGGGGGAAGGTGGCCGAGCAACGGTTGACCTCCTCTGAGAGCTGACCCACAGAGGTGAACACATACTGCCAGGGTCAAAGGTGAAAGCCAGCTGTGTTGGTCTATATGTGGAGCATGGCCGCTGCTGGGACCACAGTACTAACACTGCAGTACTGACTGTACGTACTGCATGTACTGTATGTACTGTGTGTACCCACTGTACTATAGAATACTGTGTTATTCCATCTCCTCAGAAGCTGCGTGTTTTTTTTTAGCCTTTAGCTGCATTGTTCTTATCGTTTTGTGTTTTGTGAAATAGCTGCTGCAACACTGGAATTTCCCTTTGGGCTTAATAAAGAATGTATCTACTGAAGTATTACTACAGTAGGAGCATACTGACCGTAGGATTACTGTACAGACTATAATAATACGTGGACGACGTGGATGATTGGCAGTAAATGTGTTGGTGAGGTTCAGCAGCATGTTGCTGGATCAGGAGACCTGGTTCTGTCTATATGCTGTAAACAGACACGTGCAGTGTCAGTGTGAAGTTGTTGTTTGCTGGTTTATATCTTTAAGAATCTCCATTTCCTGTAAATGTTCACAAACACACATGTGAGTCATCAGCAGCTGCAGCCACCAAACCTGCTGGAGGACAGGTGGGAACCAGACCTGAAGCCAGAAGCTGGAGCTGGTTCCAGGTTTTACTTGGCAGATTTAGCCACTCATCATTTTTGACTCATAACCTGAAAACCCGACATGTGGAGGATGCAGAGTCTGGATCCAAGCCCCACCCATTGTCTGCTGGAGGGGGGGCATCAAGTGTGAAGTGTGTAAGTATAAAAAGAGATGATCACACATCTGTCACTGCCGGCTCGGCTCTGCATCCTGGTGTCTTCTCATGATGTAAGAACAACATAGAAAACATCCTATTCTGACACATCACCCCACCACCACCACCACTGATCTGTGTCCAGTTCCAGCTCGACCTCACAGTGTGAGAACCATGGTTCCATGACTATTATTGTTATTTAATGTTACAGGAATCATATTTTAATCTGGGGTTACACCAATATTAAAGCCGCACAAAGTTCAACAGTTTGTGCTAAATCAGAGGTGAAGCTCAATAAACCTACAAGTAACAACAGCAGAGCTGCTTCAGGCTCCATCAGCAGGTGAAAAGAACTAATCACAGCAACGAAATGCAGCCTGATGTGTGGACACATCAACACACTCTGCTCATTCTCCAACGTTGTGCTGAGATAAGTCAAAAATCCAAAGTTGGATGTTGTATATGAAACATTAAAACTGTCTTTTAACAAAGAACTGAACTAAGACAATGGACCACTAGACCAGTAAATTATAGCCAGTGAAAAGTTGGGCTCCACATATGTGAGCAGCAAAGCCTCCAGCAGCTGCAGGTTTCCTCTTTCACTGCATGTTGTGTTGATAATATGTGCCAGAGCGTAGGATACTTTACAGCTCAGATGCAAAAGGCCCCCACTGCTACTACAGAGGGGGCCTTTTTAGCTCCAAACAAACTGGGCTCAGAATCAGCTCCTTGGATCTGGTTCTGTGTTTAAATTTTCAGTCATTGTAGAAATTGAAGAAGTAGAAGAGTTTTACTGGTCTCTGACAGAACGAGCAGCTGCTAAAAACCATGCGTGGTAATAGAGTAACAGAGAAGGCACAACTTCAGACCTTCAGTCTCCCTTAAACACACAAGCCAGTGAACCACTTTAACTATAAATTGTCAAGATTCAAACACAGCCACATCCGGCCGGTCCACATGTCTTTACAGAGTGCAGATGTCACTTTTCACTCACGGAAAAAATGGAATAAATAACACGCTAACATGTGGTCATGTAAACAACTGCACAAGATAAACTAGTCAGCAGCAACAGGAACACTGATATGCAACAACTTTCTTTCAAATCCAAATAACATGATCCGTATTTTGCTCCAACATGCCGGGAAAAATAAACAGACACATGCAGGCAACGGTTGGCATGGATTCATCAAATCAGCAGACTCAGTTTGAATCATGTTTCCCTCTGGCCTCGAACAACGTTTCTGAAGGAGCAGACAGCCTTCAGGTCAGATGCAGTCACAGGAAAGAGAGTCCAGCAGATTCTCAATGTGACTTTTTTATTGGTCTTCACACTAACAGCCGTTATCGCTGACTGCAGAGTCCCTGGTCCACATCACAGGTTGTTCAGTTCGTGTTTCTTGGATTATTGTAAACTATGCAAGTGACTGTCTGAGAACTGACACCGTCAGGTTCCAGGTGACACTGATATGATGCTAACAGATGGCTCTGTGACTCTAAATTGTCCATGTGTTTGTCTGTCCAGGTGTACCCCACCTCTCACCCAGCTCCGTCAGCCCCACCTCTCAGGAAAAGCAGTTAGGAGGATGGATGAACCACAAACGAACATTTTACAGATTTCTGTGCAAAAAGAAAACACAAACACAAACAGTAAAACTGACCAAAAGTTGCACATTTAGTGAAATTCTTCTGTACTGTGCAGTTACAGGTACTTTAGTTACTCTAGCTGATGCATTCATTAAGTTTAAAGATGTCTCCACTTCTCTACTCTCTCTCCTTCTAGTTCAGACCTGAGCACTGCTCAGTACTGTCATGGCAGAAAAACAGAGATGCTAAATTAAACAATTTTCCTTCTGTAACTTTACTGCTGCTGTTTTTGTATTCTGAGTATTTAAGTCTTTGCACTTGCTTTGCATCGAGTTGGTGTACTTGTGCCATCTCTGAATAAGATTGCTCCTCTCATATTTAACAATCGCTGTAATTTCACCTGCAGCTGCTTGAAGAAAACTGTGTGTACTGTGTGTGAAGTAAGTGCATGTTGTTCTTTTGTAAAAAACAGTTGATCTGTGGGTAAATGCATGTATTTTGTGCCTAGGTATTGTTCATACAACTGGTTGTAGGTGTAGGGCAGGAACACCTTGTTACCTGGAGTGTTTACAGTAATTACACTGGTGTCTGTTTAGTGCGCTAATGATTTATTAGCATCCAAATGTTCATTAGCACACCTCTAAAACAACACAGCGCACCTGTGTGAGACTTTTCTAGTCTGCACAGGTTTATCAGTAACCACCCTGAAGATGGAGAGATTTACAAGCAGCACGCAGCCATCAAAACCTGCTGTCTGTCACTCGCTGTTGTTCCAAACCTGCAGCCAGAGCATTCCTGGCTTCAGTCCAGCTCATCATGACTGAGCACACACACAGTTTCTGTGTGCTGTTGTTTTTTCTTTCATTCTTGGCTCAGGTTTAGACCAGATCTGATTACAAGCCCAGAGGTGTGAACGCTCCATAACGTCACAGTAAAAAAATGACTCTCTATGGTTCAACAGCAGCACGTACTCTTCCATTCACAGCGTATGACATTCAGAGAGGAGCTGGAAATACTGGGTTTGAAGAGCACACACGACTCTGGTCTTCGGTCGTCTGTCACTGATGGACGGTCAGATGTGACAGTTTGTGGGAAAATAAAACCAATTAGTCCTGTTCCAAAGTAAAAAATAAATCTTTTTTATGATGTGATAACTCATCAGAGATCAGAGGTGCTCCAGCACAAGTCCTCCATGCTCTGCAACAAACTGGAGAATGATTTTATCACACTGCAAAACCACAAATTAAGGGAACTGATCAAATGAAGGTGTATTTCTAACTCAGCCTTCAGTTAAAAGGCTAGTTTGGACATGAGCCTTTATTTAATTCAGGTTTTTAACCTCGCTGATGATGTTGCAGACTCCAAAGCCAGGTTTCACTGACATTTTGCTTTGCTCT
The DNA here is from genome assembly GCF_900324465.2 of Anabas testudineus. Lineage (NCBI taxonomy): Eukaryota > Metazoa > Chordata > Actinopteri > Anabantiformes > Anabantidae > Anabas > Anabas testudineus. The sequence continues at coordinate 643,821 of NC_046612.1, read as the reverse complement.
GAATTGAGCTGTATTTCAGCCTGGATCTGAAATACAAGGTCCAGGATCAGGGATCCAAGTCCAAGGACTCGTACAGGTAAATAACCTCGTAGTGAGTGTGTAAAAGTGTGTGCAGTATAACTGGTTAAAACTAAACTGGAACAGTTCTCTACAGCCTTGTTCAACACCCTTATGAATGCCCCCCACCTCAGCACTCAGGGCCTCTGTGGGTGGAGAGGGGTGAGGAGGTGGTGGTCGTGAGGGCACCCGTCCAGAGTTTGCAGGCCGTCCATCACTCGTCCTGTCCTCCCCACACAGCTCAGCGGAGCTTGCATAACGCTCCATTTCCCCCCCTCCAGCCTGAGAGGACACTCGGCAGTTTATCTGCTCGCTCTGTGTGTATTTTTGTCTTCTCTCTAGAAACCGGAGCGATGCAGCAGTTGTGAAACGGCTGGTTTGTGTGTGTCGTAGTCGCTCGCTCGTGGGGTGAGCTGGCTGAAAGCGCTGGCTCAGCACGATGGATGCTGGAGGTTAATGAAGCTGGTTGGAAAAGAAAATGAGTGAAATTGCGAAGCTGGTCCTTGGTTCTTCCATCGATTGTCTCAGGGTTGTGACCTCTGACCCTCCCTGTCGACTAAACAGGTGCATAAATGAAAGTGAAACCCATCGTGCGGAACATCCGAGATGTTTTTCAACCACGAGGCTCCCGAACAGCTGGTGTTCTCTCTCTGTGTGGAACATTAGTAAAGCTGCGACTGCATCCAGTCATCGTTGTTCAGCCACCTAAAGAACAAGTGAACTCTTGATGTGACTGGAAGGAACATCCTGAAGGAACAGTCCTTAAAGAAACGTCTGGGTGACTGGGACTCTACACTATTCCTCTGTGACCTTGGAACATTATAAAGGAACTTGGGCAAAAAAAGAACTGCTATGGTCCTGTAAATCATCAGTGGAACCTTAGCAACATTCAACATTCCCAAAACTGAACTTCTAGTCTTCCCTGCCAGACATTCAACACAACACAACATCAGCATTAACATTGGATCTGCGGTGATTGTCCCTACTAAGTCAGCCAGAAACCTGGGGGTCATCATTGATGATCAGCTGACCTTCACAGATCACATCACCACAGTCTCTAGGTCGTGTAGATATGCCCTCCACAATATCAGAGAGATCAGACCCTACCTGACGGAGTACACGACCCAACTCATTGTACAGGCGTTGATCTTATCTCGCCTGGATTACTGCAATGCACTACTGATGGGTTTACCGGCATCCACGACCAAACCCCTACAGATGATCCAAAATGCAGCAGCACGCCTCATTTTTAATCAACCTAAAAGGTCTCATGTCACACCGCTCTTCAGATCTTTGCACTGGCTTCCTGTGGCTGCAAGGATCAAGTTCAAAGCTCTGTCTCTTGCCTACAGAGTGGTCGACTCCACAGCTCCATCTTATCTCAATTCAATCATTCAGGTGTACATCCCGTCCCGTCCACTGCGCTCAACCAGGGAACGTCGTCTGGTGGTACCAGCACCACACAGTCGACACCAAGGAAAACTGTTCAGCTCAGTGATCCCACAGTGGTGGAATGAGCTGCCTATCTCTGCACGCTCAGCCACCTCACTTGCAATCTTTAAAAAACTGCTGAAAACAGAACTCTTCATCATCTTCATCATCTTCATCATCTTCCTTTGCACTTAAAAAAAAAAACAACCTTTTCTACTCTTTCGTTCTCACATCTCTTGAAACAGAAACACTTTTTAACAGCACTTCGCTTTGATGTTGTTTCTTCTTGACTTAGATTTTGTTTGCTTGCCTTGTTCCTCACTTGTAAGTCGCTTTGGATAACTGTCTGATAAATGACTAAATGTAAATGTGATGTAAATGTAGCAAAAACCTCTGGAAAACACTTGATAATCATTAGAACCACAGATGTCATCACACAGAACATACTAAAGGAACATTTGAAAGAACTTCATAACCTTCTCTGTAAACACTAGAATCTCTTAAAAGACACAAACTTCAATGACAACAAAAACCACTTAAAGAATAAACCTCATATCTAGAACTGTCTTACTAAAGCAAGGAACCCCAAACAGACTTCTGTAGTAGACATCTAGAACCAAATACAACTACCAACGAGTTTCTAGAACCATTGCTATTCAATTCAATTCAATTCAATTTTATTTGTATAGCGCTTTTTACAATTAAGATTGTCCCAAAGCAGCTTTGAACAGTGAATGTCTCTATGACCACTAGACCCATGTTAATCAGCAGGGGACTCAGTGGAACCCACTACAGCAGCCCTCCAGTCACTGCACCGGCGTCCTGCACATTATTAACGGTCTACAAACCACATTTCTGACTATAAAACTCACACGTCTGGGTCATCTGGGACACGATTACGTATTGTTTCCTGGATCAGAACCAAGCAAAGTGAAGAGATTTCAGTTTCTTTGCCCCCCAGCTATGGAATAAGTTGCCTGAGTACTTGAAGTGTGCTCCCATAATTCTTAGGTACACATTAGTTTGAATCTGTTGCATTTCTCTCTTGGTTTAATTAAATTTTAGAATCATCGGACAGAGGGAAATGTCTGCCTGGTCCAAAATCTCAAACAGGGGTTAAACAGACCTCTAGTTCTACATTGTGTTGTCCCATAACGCGCAGATGTTCTGTAAGTGCAGCCCAGTTAGGTTTTTCCGTCCTTGTGATGTGGAATGGAACGTCTGATTTCAATATTTTTTTTTTACCAGTCAGTCAGAATTAGACTTTTCGTTGCTCGTGGGAGAGAAAGCGAAGACTTGACGATCTCTGCTAGAGTAGAAACACCCAACAGCCTCCAAGATACTCATCAGACCAAGAGTGATCACAGGCACATCAACCTAACAGGCCCTCAGAACCTCCTCAGAACCCACTAGAACCTCCCAGAAAGTGACCAGAACAGAGGTTTTTGGTGATGTGGATCATTGTTTAAATGTGAAATTAACTTTGCAGCTCTGCTCACAGAACAATGATTAATCATTCATTAATTATGAATCATTAATTATTAGCAGCAGCCTGATACTTATTCCGTGCTGAGGTCCGCTGCTTGCAGCCTCGGTAGAGGGACGTCGCCCCCTGCAGGTCACAGCTCAGACGTCTGTGTTACGAAGCCTTCATCTTAGTAAGAGCTCAGCATCTCTCAGGATACAGTTACTGTGGGGATGTGGACAAACACAGAAGCAACAACAAGATTTAGCAAACTATCAATGATTTTTAATTTTTAATGCTGTTTGTTCTTCTTGGTCTGACTCATTGTGAGATTTCAGACCGGATTAATGTGTCTCTGTGGCCACTGCAGGATTGAAGGTGATTTTGTGATTAAAGTTTCCTAAATGGATTTTTTATTTGAATGTTCTGAAGTAAATCTGATTTCAATATAAAAGACTCAAATATGCAAAAACATGTGTTAGAGTCTTTTACTTCAGTTGCTGTTGACCTTTGGTTGCTTCCTTCTCCTTGGAAACAAAATAACATGAATTAACACGATTTACCAATTATTAAAATTATGTGAAATGACCGTTGGCTTGTGCACAGACTGTGAAGCTGTTTCAGACAAACTGTTCTGCAATAATGAAACTGGTGAAATATTAAAATTTACCTTTGAAAAACATCTACAACACTTGGCTTTTCTCTAAAGACCCTGGTGCCTGTTGGTTTCAATTTGCTGATTCTGCAGAGAGAGAAAATCCATCATCATTTGGCAGGAGCCATTTTAAAACTCTCCTTCATGGGGCATTTAAGGACACCTGAGCATCCAGCATCGGATGGTCCGATGCCAAAAACAACACAGGTGATGTCATCAAATCAAAGTCAGAGAACAATCACTGAACAAACACAGACGCTGTGAAAAGATCACTGTGATTAACATCTTTTGTGTGTCCGTGAATGCACCAGCAACCAAACAGCGTGTGAATAACCTGCAGGAGCGCGACAGGGCTGCAGGTATGTAGTGTCGCCCGGCTGACACACCTGGACGGCAGCCAAGATAAGACTGATACACGGGGTTGGTTCAGGATCCGATCAGTGGAACACAGAGCTGAGATAAGACGAAGGTCATGAGACAAGACGATGTAGGACAAAGGTCGTGGTGATAACTTTAGAGACAGACACCAGGAAATACCTGACACTGTCACACCTGTGAGACTCAGGTCTGTGAGTCTGTGCCAGCAGGTTAGTACCACAGCTTTCAGGTACAGGAAGTACTTTTATCCTAATGTCCTGGTGTAACCTAAAATGGTTCCTACCTTCCTTTCCTGCCTGTCTCCTTTAGTTCTTCACATTTAAGACCTCCTTGAAGGACCTCTAGAAGCTCCTCCTGAACTTTCTCCTCTTTCCTCCTCTTCTCCTTTCCTATCAACTGCTTTCCTTCCAGAACACTGATGACAACTGATCACATTAGGAAATCTGCTGAGGAAGACATATGGACTAAAAACCGAGCCGTGTCAGTGGAGAAAACTCTTCTGGATCAGGGAGGCTTCATGTTGTCCATTCTGGGAGTGTGTGGTCACCAGTGCTGACGGCTGTGGTCAAACTGGGAGAGTCCCAGTGTGACTGTATGTCACCATGCAGCAGGATGAAGCTCAGAGAAGCTACACACTTAAACTCAGAGCAGGAGAACGAGGTCGATCCAAGACAAACAGCTGCAAACGCTCATGCTGTTGGATCCGGCAACTGTTACTGAACCGTCATGAGTCATTCGGGTCCAACACTTTTGGACTCGTTCAGCGCTGCGGAGCTAAAACCAGGTCCAGGTGTCACCTCGGAGGTCAGACAAGGAACCTACATCATGTGATTGTGGTTAACATGCTGGGGGATGTTTTAGTGAGGACACTGGGAGAGAAGCTCAGTGTGCTCGGATCAGTAGGTTCTGGTCCATCAGTGGGAGATTTACAGCTGCTCAGTCGCAGCACAAAGACCTGTCAACACTCAAACACGCAGCCTCGTGTAACAGGAGCTAAAGGTGATTCGTATTGTGTTCAGGGATAGGGGTTCAGAGTCAGGAAAGAAACCAGGTAGACGGAGGGAAAGTCAGGAGACAGGCAGAGGCTAAAAGTCAAGTGGGGGAAAATACACTGGGGAGGTGAGGAGTGACAACGGGACACAGGGGTGCAGGTAGATGGGGAACTGATTTCCTGTCCTTAATCTCTCCATCTGTCCGAGTTCACAAACATTTGAGAGTCCCTGTTCTGTTTCTAGACACTGGTTGTTAAGGACGGGTCCTGATGTGGGAACATGTTAGTAATTAAAACAACGCACCAACAAAGAAGAAGAAGAAAAAGGCTGCACGCTGGCAAACAGGGAAGGAATAGAACATCTTCACGGACATCACACATTTCTAGTAGAGGTTTACATCCCTGAAAAAGCAGAAGAGAGAACAGAAGCACGTGTGCTACAGCTGCTGCTGCAGAGACAGCGTGATCTGAGAACGTCTCTGTCTTGTCCCACTGCGACACCCGGTTTCTGATGAAGTTTACCGGTTATAACACTTGTTCGACCTCAAACATCCACTGATCAGAACCTGCCCTTGTCTTTAATACTTCACACACAGGAGCTTTACTGAGGTCTGGTTTGTGTTGGGTGGGGTTCGGGGATCTGTGCAGACCAGTTCTGTGTGGTTAAGATCCATCCTGTATCAAACTTATGTCGTTTGCATTGAGTGAACGAAGAACCTGCTCAACCTAACCCGGGTCACTGGTTAAACTGTCTCTAGTGTCTCGGTCAAATTAAGACTGAACACTTTATTAAACGTTCTGATCGTAGGAACCAGCAGAAACGAAGTAAAGAACAAACAGCAGTGCCGTGCAGTGACCTGCACGTAGAAACCTGAAACGGACACAGGGAGTTGATCAAAGCTCCTTCCTGACGGAGACTCTGTGATTTACTGCAGCGGATCATGGAGACAGGTGAAGCTCAGGTGAGGATCAGCTGACATGTTACTGTTCACTGTTAGCACAGCTGATTGATTGACTGACAGCTGGTTATCAGAGCGGCCAAAGTCCTGTGTGTGTGTGTGTGTCTTTGTGTGTGTCTTTGTGTGTGTGTGTGTGTGTGTGTGTGTGTGTGTCTTTGTGTGTGTGTGTCTGTGTGTCTGTGTGTGTGTGTGTGTGTGTGTGTGTGTGTCTTTGTGTGTGTCTTTGTGTGTGTGTGTGTGTGTGTGTGTGTGTGTGTGTGTGTGTGTGTGTGTGTGTGTGTGTGTCTTTGTGTGTGTCTTTGTGTGTGTGTGTGTGTGTCTGTGTGTCTGTGTGTGTCTTTGTGTGTGTGTGTGTGTGTGTGTGTGTGTGTGTGTGTCTGTGTGTGTGTGTGTGTGTGTGTGTGTGTGTGTGTGTCTGTGTGTGTGTGTGTGTGTGTGTGTGTGTGTGTGTGTGTGTGTGTGTGTGTGTGTGTGTGTGTGTGTGTGTGTGTGTGTCTGTGTGTGTGTGTGTGTGTGTGTGTGTGTGTGTCTGTGTGTGTGTGTGTGTGTGTGTGTGTGTGTCTGTGTGTGTGTGTGTGTGTGTGTGTGTGTCTTTGTGTGTGTGTGTGTGTGTGTGTGTGTGTGTGTGTGTGTGTGTGTGTGTGTGTGTCTTTGTGTGTCTTTGTGTGTGTGTGTGTCTTTGTGTGTGTGTGTGTGTGTCTGTGAGTCTGTGTGTCTGTGTGTTTCAGTGTGTTTCATCATTTCCTTATGTAACACCTCTGTAAGTTTTCAACCTTCTACCGTAGAGAAACGTCTCCACCTGCTGGATCAAACACAAACTGAAAACTTTACTGTTTATGTTTCCAACGATTTTACAGGAATACAGTACCCGTAAGTACTTAATACAGTACCCGTAAGTACTTAATACAGTACCCGTAAGTACTTAATACAGTACCTGTACGTACTTAATACAGTACCTGTACGTACTTAATACCGTACCCGTAAGTACTTAATACAGTACCTGTACGTACTTAATACAGTTCCTGTAAGTACTTCATACAGTACCCGTAAGTACTTAATACAGTACCTGTACGTACTTAATACAGTACCCGTAAGTACTTAATACAGTACCCGTACGTACTTAATACAGTACCCGTACGTACTTAATACAGTACCTGTACGTACTTAATACCGTACCCGTAAGTACTTAATACAGTACCTGTACGTACTTAATACAGTACCCGTACGTACTTAATACAGTACCTGTACGTACTTAATACAGTACCCGTAAGTACTTAATACAGTACCCGTACGTACTTAATACAGTACCCGTAAGTACTTAATACAGTACCCGTACGTACTTAATACAGTACCCGTACGTACTTAATACCGTACCCGTAAGTACTTAATACAGTACCTGTACGTACTTAATACAGTACCTGTACGTACTTAATACAGTACCTGTACGTACTTAATACCGTACCCGTAAGTACTTAATACAGTACCTGTACGTACTTAATACAGTACCCGTGAGTACTTAATACAGTACCTGTACGTACTTAATACAGTACCTGTACGTACTTAATACAGTACCCGTGAGTACTTAATACAGTACCTGTACGTACTTAATACAGTACCTGTACGTACTTAATACAGTACCTGTACGTACTTAATACCGTACCCGTAAGTACTTAATACAGTACCTGTACGTACTTAATACAGTACCTGTACGTACTTAATACAGTACCTGTACGTACTTAATACAGTACCCGTGAGTACTTAATACAGTACCTGTACGTACTTAATACAGTACCCGTAAGTACTTAATACAGTACCTGTACGTACTTAATACAGTACCTGTACGTACTTAATACCGTACCCGTAAGTACTTAATACAGTACCTGTACGTACTTAATACAGTACCTGTACGTACTTAATACAGTACCCGTAAGTACTTAATACAGTACCTGTACGTACTTAATACAGTACCTGTACGTACTTAATACAGTACCCGTAAGTACTTAATACAGTACCCGTACGTACTTAATACACTACCTGTACGTACTTAATACAGTACCCGTAAGTACTTAATACAGTACCCGTACGTACTTAATACAGTACCTGTACGTACTTAATACAGTACCTGTACGTACTTAATACCGTACCCGTAAGTACTTAATACAGTACCTGTACGTACTTAATACAGTACCTGTACGTACTTAATACAGTACCTGAACGTACTTAATACCGTACCCGTAAGTACTTAATACAGTACCTGTACGTACTTAATACCGTACCCGTAAGTACTTAATACAGTACCTGTACGTACTTCATACAGTACCCGTAAGTACTTCATACAGTACCCGTAAGTACTTAATACAGTACCCGTAAGTACTTCATACAGTACTTCATACAGTACCCGTAAGTACTTCATACAGTACCTGTAAGTACTTCATACAGTACTTCATACAGTACTTCATACAGTACATGTAAGTACTTAATACAGTACCTGTACGTACTTAATACCGTACCCGTAAGTACTTAATACAGTACCTGTACGTACTTCATACAGTACCCGTAAGTACTTCATACAGTACCCGTAAGTACTTAATACAGTACCCGTAAGTACTTCATACAGTACTTCATACAGTACCCGTAAGTACTTCATACAGTACCTGTAAGTACTTCATACAGTACTTCATACAGTACTTCATACAGTACATGTAAGTACTTAATACAGTACCCGTACGTACTTCATACAGTACCCGTAAGTACTTCATACAGTACCTGTAAGTACTTCATACAGTACTTCATACAGTACTTCATACAGTACCTGTAAGTACTTCATACAGTACTTCATACAGTACCTGTAAGTACTTCATACAGTACTTCATACAGTACCCGTAAGTACTTCATACAGTACTTCATACAGTACCTGTAAGTACTTCATACAGTACCCGTAAGTACTTCATACAGTACTTCATACAGTACCCGTAAGTACTTCATACAGTACTTCATACAGTACCTGTAAGTACTTCATACAGTACCCGTAAGTACTTCATACAGTACCTGTAAGTACTTCATACAGTACTTCATACAGTACCTGTAAGTACTTAATACAGTACCCGTAAGTACTTCATACAGTACTTCATACAGTACCTGTACGTACTTCATACAGTACCTGTACGTACTTCATACAGTACTTCATACAGTACCTGTAAGTACTTCATACAGTACTTCATACAGTACCTGTACGTACTTCATACAGTACCTGTAAGTACTTCATACAGTACTTCATACAGTACTTCATACAGTACCTGTAAGTACTTCATACAGTACTTCATACAGTACCTGTAAGTACTTCATACAGTACCTGTAAGTACTTCATACAGTACTTCATACAGTACTTCATACAGTACCTGTAAGTACTTCATACAGTACTTCATACAGTACCTGTACGTACTTCATACAGTACTTCATACAGTACCCGTAAGTACTTCATACAGTACTTCATACAGTACCTGTAAGTACTTCATACAGTACCTGTAAGTACTTCATACAGTACTTCATACAGTACCTGTAAGTACTTCATACAGTACTTCATACAGTTCCTGTACGTACTTAATACAGTACCTGTAAGTACTTCATACAGTACTTCATACAGTACCTGTAAGTACTTCATACAGTACCTGTACGTACTTCATACAGTACTTCATACAGTACTTCATACAGTACCTGTTAGTACTTAATACAGTACCCGTAAGTACTTAATACAGTACCTGTACGTACTTAATACAGTACCTGTACGTACTTAATACCGTACCCGTACGTACTTAATACAGTTCCTGTAAGTACTTCATACAGTACTTCATACAGTACTTCATACAGTACCTGTAAGTACTTCATACAGTACTTCATACAGTACCTGTAAGTACTTCATACAGTACCTGTAAGTACTTCATACAGTACTTCATACAGTACTTCATACAGTACCTGTAAGTACTTCATACAGTACTTCATACAGTACCTGTACGTACTTCATACAGTACTTCATACAGTACCCGTAAGTACTTCATACAGTACTTCATACAGTACCTGTAAGTACTTCATACAGTACCTGTAAGTACTTCATACAGTACTTCATACAGTACCTGTAAGTACTTCATACAGTACTTCATACAGTTCCTGTACGTACTTAATACAGTACCTGTAAGTACTTCATACAGTACTTCATACAGTACCTGTAAGTACTTCATACAGTACCTGTACGTACTTCATACAGTACTTCATACAGTACTTCATACAGTACCTGTAAGTACTTAATACAGTACCCGTAAGTACTTAATACAGTACCTGTACGTACTTAATACAGTACCTGTACGTACTTAATACCGTACCCGTACGTACTTAATACAGTTCCTGTAAGTACTTCATACAGTACTTCATACAGTACTTCATACAGTACCTGTAAGTACTTCATACAGTACTTCATACAGTACCTGTAAGTACTTCATACAGTACTTCATACAGTACTTCATACAGTACCTGTAAGTACTTAATACAGTACCTGTAAGTACTTAATACAGTACCCGTAAGTACTTAATACAGTACCTGTACGTACTTAATACAGTACCTGTACGTACTTAATACCGTACCCGTACGTACTTAATACAGTTCCTGTAAGTACTTCATACAGTACTTCATACAGTACTTCATACAGTACCTGTAAGTACTTCATACAGTACTTCATACAGTACCTGTAAGTACTTCATACAGTACTTCATACAGTACCCGTAAGTACTTCATACAGTACTTCATACAGTACCTGTAAGTACTTCATACAGTACCCGTAAGTACTTCATACAGTACTTCATACAGTACCCGTAAGTACTTCATACAGTACTTCATACAGTACCTGTAAGTACTTCATACAGTACCCGTAAGTACTTCATACAGTACCTGTAAGTACTTCATACAGTACTTCATACAGTACCTGTAAGTACTTAATACAGTACCCGTAAGTACTTCATACAGTACTTCATACAGTACCTGTACGTACTTCATACAGTACCTGTACGTACTTCATACAGTACTTCATACAGTACCTGTAAGTACTTCATACAGTACTTCATACAGTACCTGTACGTACTTCATACAGTACCTGTAAGTACTTCATACAGTACTTCATACAGTACTTCATACAGTACTTCATACAGTACCTGTAAGTACTTCATACAGTACTTCATACAGTACCTGTAAGTACTTCATACAGTACCCGTACGTACTTCATACAGTACCCGTAAGTACTTCATACAGTACCTGTAAGTACTTCATACAGTACTTCATACAGTACTTCATACAGTACCTGTAAGTACTTCATACAGTACTTCATACAGTACCTGTAAGTACTTCATACAGTACTTCATACAGTACCCGTAAGTACTTCATACAGTACTTCATACAGTACCTGTAAGTACTTCATACAGTACCCGTAAGTACTTCATACAGTACTTCATACAGTACCCGTAAGTACTTCATACAGTACTTCATACAGTACCTGTAAGTACTTCATGCAGTACCCGTAAGTACTTCATACAGTACCTGTAAGTACTTCATACAGTACTTCATACAGTACCTGTAAGTACTTAATACAGTACCCGTAAGTACTTCATACAGTACTTCATACAGTACCTGTACGTACTTCATACAGTACCTGTACGTACTTCATACAGTACTTCATACAGTACCTGTAAGTACTTCATACAGTACTTCATACAGTACCTGTACGTACTTCATACAGTACCTGTAAGTACTTCATACAGTACTTCATACAGTACTTCATACAGTACTTCATACAGTACCTGTAAGTACTTCATACAGTACTTCATACAGTACCTGTAAGTACTTCATACAGTACCTGTAAGTACTTCATACAGTACTTCATACAGTACTTCATACAGTACCTGTAAGTACTTCATACAGTACTTCATACAGTACCTGTACGTACTTCATACAGTACTTCATACAGTACCCGTAAGTACTTCATACAGTACTTCATACAGTACCTGTAAGTACTTCATACAGTACCTGTAAGTACTTCATACAGTACTTCATACAGTACCTGTAAGTACTTCATACAGTACTTCATACAGTTCCTGTACGTACTTAATACAGTACCTGTAAGTACTTCATACAGTACTTCATACAGTACCTGTAAGTACTTCATACAGTACCTGTACGTACTTCATACAGTACTTCATACAGTACTTCATACAGTACCTGTAAGTACTTAATACAGTACCCGTAAGTACTTAATACAGTACCTGTACGTACTTAATACAGTACCTGTACGTACTTAATACCGTACCCGTACGTACTTAATACAGTTCCTGTAAGTACTTCATACAGTACTTCATACAGTACTTCATACAGTACCTGTAAGTACTTCATACAGTACTTCATACAGTACCTGTAAGTACTTCATACAGTACTTCATACAGTACTTCATACAGTACCTGTAAGTACTTAATACAGTACCTGTAAGTACTTAATACAGTACCCGTAAGTACTTAATACAGTACTGTACGTACTTAATACAGTACCTGTACGTACTTAATACCGTACCCGTACGTACTTAATACAGTTCCTGTAAGTACTTCATACAGTACTTCATACAGTACTTCATACAGTACCTGTAAGTACTTCATACAGTACTTCATACAGTACCTGTAAGTACTTCATACAGTACTTCATACAGTACCCGTAAGTACTTCATACAGTACTTCATACAGTACCTGTAAGTACTTCATACAGTACCCGTAAGTACTTCATACAGTACTTCATACAGTACCCGTAAGTACTTCATACAGTACTTCATACAGTACCTGTAAGTACTTCATACAGTACCCGTAAGTACTTCATACAGTACCTGTAAGTACTTCATACAGTACTTCATACAGTACCTGTAAGTACTTAATACAGTACCCGTAAGTACTTCATACAGTACTTCATACAGTACCTGTACGTACTTCATACAGTACCTGTACGTACTTCATACAGTACTCATACAGTACCTGTAAGTACTTCATACAGTACTTCATACAGTACCTGTACGTACTTCATACAGTACCTGTAAGTACTTCATACAGTACTTCATACAGTACTTCATACAGTACTTCATACAGTACCTGTAAGTACTTCATACAGTACTTCATACAGTACCTGTAAGTACTTCATACAGTACCTGTAAGTACTTCATACAGTACTTCATACAGTACTTCATACAGTACCTGTAAGTACTTCATACAGTACTTCATACAGTACCTGTACGTACTTCATACAGTACTTCATACAGTACCCGTAAGTACTTCATACAGTACTTCATACAGTACCTGTAAGTACTTCATACAGTACCTGTAAGTACTTCATACAGTACTTCATACAGTACCTGTAAGTACTTCATACAGTACTTCATACAGTTCCTGTACGTACTTAATACAGTACCTGTAAGTACTTCATACAGTACTTCATACAGTACCTGTAAGTACTTCATACAGTACCTGTACGTACTTCATACAGTACTTCATACAGTACTTCATACAGTACCTGTAAGTACTTCATACAGTACCTGTACGTACTTCATACAGTACTTCATACAGTACTTCATACAGTACCTGTAAGTACTTAATACAGTACCCGTAAGTACTTAATACAGTACCTCTACGTACTTAATACAGTACCTGTACGTACTTAATACCGTACCCGTACGTACTTAATACAGTTCCTGTAAGTACTTCATACAGTACTTCATACAGTACTTCATACAGTACCTGTAAGTACTTCATACAGTACTTCATACAGTACCTGTAAGTACTTCATACAGTACTTCATACAGTACTTCATACAGTACCTGTAAGTACTTAATACAGTACCTGTAAGTACTTAATACAGTACCCGTAAGTACTTAATACAGTACCTGTACGTACTTAATACAGTACCTGTACGTACTTAATACCGTACCCGTACGTACTTAATACAGTTCCTGTAAGTACTTCATACAGTACTTCATACAGTACTTCATACAGTACCTGTAAGTACTTCATACAGTACTTCATACAGTACCTGTAAGTACTTCATACAGTACTTCATACAGTACCTGTAAGTACTTCATACAGTACTTCATACAGTACCTGTAAGTACTTCATACAGTACTTCATACAGTACTTCATACAGTACTTCATACAGTACCTGTAAGTACTTCATACAGTACTTCATACAGTACCTGTAAGTACTTCATACAGTACTTCATACAGTACTTCATACAGTACTTCATACAGTACTTCATACAGTACTTCATACAGTACCTGTAAGTACTTCATACAGTACTTAATACAGTACCTGTAAGTACTTCATACAGTACTTCATACAGTACTTCATACAGTACCTGTAAGTACTTCATACAGTACTTCATACAGTACTTCATACAGTACCTGTAAGTACTTCATAAAGAGTCATAAGAACGAGGTCCAGTGAATCTCCGCGGACCCTCCTGAGCTTTGGGTTCTGACCGTACAGGTCCCTGGAGGGGATGCTGGTTCCGGTTCTGATCAGTCCAGCCCTCCTTCTCTGTCTCAACCATCCTCAGACTCGATGACGAGTCTTCTCTCGCCGGCTGCCGGACCAGGGTCCTGGACACGGGATTCACTCTCGAGCAGACTGAAGTGTGTGATCCATGTTTTTACGAGGAACATCTGGAACTGCACGGAATCAGCTGGTGGACTGAGTTCGGCCTCCAGAGGGCGCCGCTCGACAACAATCTGAGGATCTGACCTCACAACAGTGGTGATGACGTCATGCGGATAAAGAACCATTTGATGCACATTTTTCCAAAGAGGGAAAACTAAGATGAAAACTCATTAAACAAGTGTTTAATGAGTTTAATTCTCAGTTCAATTATAGATAAACACATGAAATATTAAAATGTTTAGAAATCTGCTTTTTGTTTAGGAATTAAAACGTGAAGACGTTAAATATGAATTATTTCTGTAGAAACACGCAGAGAAAACCTTTGACCTCACACCAACGTTATTAAAGATAAAGTGACTTCAAACCTTGAGAATCGGAAACAACCAGTCAGTGAGAAGTTTCCTAAAGTTTTCCAGAAGAGCTGCTTTTGTTTCACTCGTGGTTTACAGCTCTGACGTGGATGTTCCTGCTGCGTCATAATAAGTCTTTATTAATTAACTGAGACATCCGTCATGACGTCAGGTCTCACCTTAACAAACCGGACGTTCTGCGTTCCAACCTTCAAAATAAAAACATTTGACATCCAGATGATTTCGTTTCGGTTAAGTGTCTCATTAAGTTCATATCACCCAGTAGTTCTGTATCGTTTTAAATCAAAGTTTAACTGCACAGTGGGCGAATCATTAGGCTGTAATGAATCAGCTCACACCTCACCACTCAGCATAACGACACAAATCTCTACATCAAGTGATGTGTTGTCTTTAACTGAGTGGGAAATTTGGGTTTTTGCTGATGTTGTTTATTCAGGTGCTGCAACTGCTTTTATTATAATAAAATATAATAAAACTATTTCTTTATTATTATTATTATATTCTCCATGTTCAACATCAGAACTTTAAATGACGGTGGAAAGCTCTCTTTTCTTGCTCTAAAACACTTCAGTTTGGGTCTGTGCTTCTCATCATGTCTGATCAGGTCACTGGTTTTCTCGGGACCACACTTCGGATCTTAGAATTCTTGCAGGATGCTTTTATTTTGAAAGGCGACGCCGGCTGATCCCCTATAAAAGCTTGGGTTTGTTCCCAGTTCCGGTTCAGAGCGGCTTCACTCGGGCCACGAACGTCCTGTGTCGCTGGAACACGGGTCTGTACCGAGCCACAGAGACACTTGTAGCCGCAGACACGGCCATGGCCTCCGTCACCTGCAGGGTCCAGTACCTGGAGGACTCGGATCCATTTATCTGCACTAACTTTCCCGAACCCCGGAGACCTCCGACGGTGAACCTGGAGGAGAACCTGCCGCTCAGCGAGCAGATCGCCGGGATACACAAGCTGCTGGAGCCGCCGCTCAAGGTGGGTCACCGGCCGAACCCACGGTACCTGTCGGTACCGGTGTCAGCCGAGGGCGGGACGGTACTTAAACCGTGTTTAGGTCGGAGAGTCGGTCCTGTTTTAACTTTCGGAGTCCGTGAACAAGCTGTGAAGTGACTCAGACCCAGGAACACACCTGTAATCACCTGTATCGTTTCGTGGGGGGGGTGGGGTTCTTTAAAGACTCAGTATCAA
Organism: Anabas testudineus; assembly: GCF_900324465.2. Taxonomy (NCBI): domain Eukaryota; kingdom Metazoa; phylum Chordata; class Actinopteri; order Anabantiformes; family Anabantidae; genus Anabas; species Anabas testudineus. The sequence goes on along the minus strand of NC_046612.1, from coordinate 627,596 downwards.
CACGGATCAGGTTCAGAAGGAGAGGTCAAAGTTCAGTCGGACATAAAAAGGCCAGATGCCAGTAGTTGAGAATGAGGTGGTGGTAGTAAGTAGATCCAAGTGCTTCTTCTCTGGTCTCAGCTGGAACCAGCATCCGTCCGATCCACTTTGTGTTTCAGCTGTACTAACCCAGACTAGTCCAGGCTCTGTGGATCGGTCACTCTGATTGGGACTGAGACACCTCAACAGCTGCTGGTGGATCAGACGTTCTTGTTCCCCTCAGGATGAACAGACCAGTATTTGTCCAGTGCTCTGGTTGGTGACCAGATTAAGTTCTAACACTAGAAGACGGGAACCTCTCCACCGAGGAGACGGTCAGGCCTCCGAGCAGCAGTTTGAACTCATCATCTCTGGTTGTAAACTCGACTTTTGATTTGCACGGTCGACGGCATCTTAATCGAACTAACGAGCAAATTCAAATGCACCGCGACGCTTGATGGATGATGTGGAATCATAATCTGTGGCTGCAGTGATTCATCACTTCACATCTGTGCATCAGTGCCATGACACCTCTCACCCTCAGCTTCCTGTAGCTGCTTCTGTTTCTGTCCTGCTTCGACTTTTCGTGCAGGGATTCGAGTTTTCCAAACAGGAAGTGAATGCAGCTTGTTGTGTCTCAGGCGAAGCCACAGTTTAATAGGACCTGATCAGTCCAGTTATCAGAGGCTAAAGGTCAGTGACGGAGATAAAGTGTGCGAGTAAAGTCTGCGGCTGACGGCCTTCATTGATCACTTTAATCCGGATCTGCTGCAACAGATGCTTCTTTTCAAAGTGCTGTGATCAGTGTGTGAGTTACACACAGAGCGAGGCCTTTAGGGCACTGCTGGAATCTCCAGGATCAGATAAAGACCAGCGAGCCGGTCCCGCTAGGCTACATTCCTCCACGGACCCCATAATTGTTCCCATCATGCCCTGGGGCTCGACCTCCACCGGTAGATGCTGGTGACGTGAGCATGTGGGGCTTTGCTCCTGCTGTGTGTGGTTTTCTGCAGTAGTCGTGTCCTGGGTTTGGTCAGCGGTGGAGGAAGAGGGTGGGACCTGTAAACAGGAGATAAGCTGGATGGATGGACGGACGGATGTAATACTCACAGCAGCACGTTGATAAGAGCTCAATAGGCTTTTCCTTACACACACACACACGAATTAAAGGAGCAGTTTGATGTTTAGTGGAGTCCTCTCGTTCCCCCGAGTTTGATCCGTGTCCAGGACTCTGACATGTTTAGCCTAGCTTAGCACAAAGGCAGGAAGTTACTCGTTGCTTTTCAGATTAAGATCTGTCTAGAAACGTTTTTCATTAGGAGACACTGATGCAGACTGAAAGTAGGTACAGCGGTCTCCACCAGGACGTTGAAGTACTCAGATACTTTTACTGAAGTACCAAATCAGAGATCATGATTCACTGCTGCCCTCAGGTGTGAGTTTTCTCTGCTGGTCTTAATATGAAAATCTCGTATTTCACCACACTTCAGACTAATGGACACAAACGCTGATCGGATGGTTGGTTGAGCAACAGAAGAGTTCTTCATTTTGAACTGTGCGACTGGAAAAACATCACAGGGCAAAAGCAGTTGAATTCACTTCCTTTAAAGTTTCCCATTTCACTTCCAGCTCTAGTTCCAACTCTGTCAGACGCTTGTCAGAGTGGTCGAAGCCTGCGGTAACAAGCCCGGCCCCCTGCCCCTCTATAACCTCCACATCTGTTAGTCTCTGTGTGGCCTTTTTGTCTCTTTGAGTCTCTTGGTGGTTGTCGCCGACTTTGTCTTGTTGGTCGGTGTTCTCTGTGGAATTAAATGGTGGTACACGCATTTGTCTAAACAGCTTTAATTTAAATGTGAAAAACCTTTTCTGTTCCAGAAACCATTAGTTCCAAATGTCGACGTGGTGTCGTGTTTACTTCCAGGAGAGAGTGGAGGTATTTAATGACAGGGAGGATCCTTGTAATGAAGAATGTGACCCTGCAGGTCCAGAATCACTGCATCAGCTCGCTGTCACAGTTTTCCCGCCCTCGTTTTCAGCTTCATACCTGATCGTGACTCATAGTCCACAGCTACAAGTTGCTGCGTCTGCCAGGCCGAGCCTATAAATAGACTGAAAGTATTCACTTCTGACCCAAACACAGAGGAACAAGTTATCGGTGCAGTCGGGTCTGGTAGGGAGGTTCTGAGATGAAATCATGAGGAGTCTCTGACAAACCGACCAGTTTCAGTCCATTAGAGCATGAATGGGAGCAGGATTACTGTTGGATCGCAGACAGGAGCCAGACTTCTGCTCAGACCAGGGGGGAACAAAAGTAGAACTAAGAAATCCGACCTGGTGTTCTGATCCCAAATTTCAGAACAACCTGGCTTATTCCGTTGCACATTTGCTGAGCCGGGATAAAAAGGAGCAGTTAAGATTAGATTGAACAGACCACACGTATCGATCACAGAGTTACTGATTAAAGCTGGAGAAGACTGGAGCACGATCGAGGACTGACTGAACAGTGAAGTGCAGACATGATCCAGAACCAGAGCTCTACAGAAAGTCTTAATCTGTCCTAATTTAAGCTGTTTTAATGAAACTGAGTCAGAGTTAAACTAAACTGGATCCACAGTCACTGGACTGGGTTTGATTCATCCTGCTGCTGTTCAAGTAATCCCTTCTTTATTCTTACTCTATTAGACTTTCTGTGTGATACTCCTCAGGACAACAGCAGGTGATTAAACACTGATCACTGGTCCGATTTACAGAACCGGTTCATGCTGGAGCAGGACGGCTTCTCTCAGGATCTTTGTCATTCACTGTTCACTGTTTTCCTCCCTGCACACAAAGTGGAAGAGTTCGTGTGTGTGTGTGTGTGTGTGTGTGTGTGTGTGTGTGTGTGTGTGTGTGTGTGTGTGTGGTGTGTGTGTGTGTGTGTGTGTGTGTGTGTGTGTGTGTGTTGTGTGTGTGTGTGTGTGTGTGTGTGTGTGTGTGTGTGTCTTTATGTCCCAATATTAATGTAGTAAAAATGGGAACTTGTATTTTGACCAATCCGGTGAACAGAACCTCTGACACATGGAGATATTTCGTCACACACAGACATGAAACACATGTTGATATGATTCACTGTGTGATCATCATCATCATTTCTCCAGAATAAACCTTAAAAATGAGGAATCAGGCTGCAGAACTTCATTCAGAAACGATTTAAAGTTTTCTCCAGCCTCACAGTAAAACAGACAGTTTCACTGAATGACAACAAAAATGTACTTGGCAGCATCATTGTCAGTTTAAAAACCACCAGCTAGTTGACATTTATGGCTTTCACAGATACTCTTTAAAACTGAGTGTAGAGATCCTCTGACCCTTCCTCATGATGATGACCACGATGAGACTGAGGACATGTGGAGACAAACCTGGTCACCTTTAAATACATGTTATTTACTGGCTGCACCGTCCGAGGTGTGTGATGTGTAGAATATGAGGTAAACTAGAGGCCTGTCATGTCACTTATAATCAGGATCTAACTAAATGGACTGTATTTCTGGTCATTTCTGGTTTAATTAAATTCCCTTAATGCTGCATTAAGCAGGTTCAGACACAAGTTCAACTGTCCACTGAAATCTTACATTTTGTCTTACACGTGCATCAGTTGGTGTCGACGCTGTCTTTGTGACTGGTGCTGTCCCAGGTATGTAACTCTGTGGAGTTCATGAAGTCAGGACTGCACTGTGATGATGTGAACCCGATTTGTTCCTGGACTTTTCCTTGAATTCACTCGCTGCTTCTTTGCTGATCGGGTTTTAAAGTTGCTTGTCTTTGTGCCGACGCCTCAGGATGTGAAGTAATTATTATCTAGTGGCATTTCCAGTTTAATTTGACAAGTTTCAGCAGAGTTTGTACAGCAGCAGTCTGCAGCATGTTGCACCTTTTACAGTTGGTCTGTCTGCTGAGCTTTACTTTTTCACCACCTCATGCTTCCTCTGAGTGAGAGATCTTGTCCGTGACTCGTGTGTTTTACCTAAACAGCAGCTCAGCTGACTCCACCAACCTGCTGGATGTAACCTGCTCTGGGCTGTGATGAACAGCTGACATCATCAGTGGAACAGGTTCTGCAGGTCCTGTTTGTTATATCTTCAGAGCAGCAGCAGCAGGGTCACTGTCAGATACAAACTGATCCATAATTAAGAAGCCAGGGAGTGAGCACAGTACAACTTTATCATCTCCACGTCAGCTTCCTGTCCCTCTGTGTCGGAATAGATTTCTTCAACCTGTTATCACCAGGTTGATTGTCTGCGTCTGCTGCTGCATCGTCTGCGTCTGCTGCTGCATCGTCTGCGTCTGCTGCTGCATCGTCTGCGTCTGCTGCTGCATCGTCTGCGTCTGCTGCTGCATCGTCTGCGTCTGCTGCTGCATCGTCTGCGTCTGCTGCATTTTTAACTCGGCGACCCGTTCAGTACAGTTAAATATCTGATGTACCAGGAAATAACAAAAAACACATTAAATGACACATTAATTGAATTGAATCAGTAGCCCCAGTGCATGCTGGGAGGGTTCCAAACACACCTGCAGTCAAATGATCAGTACTCGGCCAATCAGATGACGCAGATCATTGTTTCTACTTTGTCATTATTTAAAACAGAAGAAACCTTCATTCAACAACAGATCAGTCAGAAACTTTCTTCCAAGAAGCTGGATGAGCATTAACTGGATTCATTTAGATGAATCTGATATCAGCAGGTCACTCTGCATTAGTCAAACCACATTTGTAGAACAGGGCCCATCTTCACATTAGTTTGATACAGTTAAGTTTGGAGCAGGAGAGTGAACCTGGACCATACTAACTGTCTCTCTCTCTCTGTGTCTGTCTCTCAGTTGGAAGATTGCACCCTTCAGCTGTCTCCTAATGGAAACTACCTGGACTTGGACTTGTCTCTGGCCGAGCAGAAAGACGAGCTGGAGAGTTTCTACGATGACGTGATGTAAGATCGCCCTCTGTTTACGCTGTCTCACCTCTCTCTGTTTTTCCTGCCATCTGTTAAATGCACGAAAAACCAGAAACATGATCAAACCACATCCGCACAGTCCTGATGGAGGAGTACCGTCTACCGTTCATTTTGAATGATGCTCCGTGTTTGTCCAGTGTCTGGACCTCATTCTGAAAGTTCTGTCTGAAGCCTCCTACTCTGAAGAACGACTCAGAGCACACGGAAAGTTGTAGGTTTGTGGGTTTAGTGTACTGTGACTCCACTGGATGAGCCTTTCCTCATCAGCTCCACTCCACTGCTGTGTACCGGGGGCTGGATTATTTCATGTGCGCTCACTGAGGATCCTGAGACGAGGATCAGAGATCACGTAGTTCTGAGTGTTAATGCTGTGCTAACATCTTCATGTGTGAGCCACTCATGGCTCTAACAGCTGAGTGGTGGAGACATTCATGGATCTTTGTCTGTGGAGCTGTAAAATCAATGCTCCTAACAATCTGCTCATCTGCCTGAGCGCCCTGGAGCTCTTCCACGTGTTGGTGCAGGTCTCCTCAGTTAGGATGGTGATAAAAGGTTCTGACTTCTCCTGAAAGTAGGAACAAATTAGAGGCTGTGTGTTTCACAGCAACACGTCAGCAGAGGGCTACGATATGTTTCTGCTGTAATGATGTGAAAATAACATGTTTTATCTGCTGTGATGCTGAAGAGTGATCAGGCTGGAACCCTGGAAACTGTGTGTTTGTGTTTGCTAAATGACTGAGAAATTGAATAATAATAATAATAATAATAATAATAATAATAATAATAATAATAATAATAATAATAATAATAATAATAATAGTGTAGTAATATAATAGTTCCTTTTATAGCCAGAAACAAACACAAGCTCTCTGTCTCTCTCTCATTCTTTCCATACTCTAATCCCAGCAGTCTGCCTGCTTAGCTTAATATGGAAACTGAGCCGCTCTGGGATCAGTTCAGAGCCGCTCTGGGATCAGTTCAGAGCCGCTCTGGGATCAGTTCAGAGCCGCTCTGGGATCAGTTCAGAGCCGCTCTGGGATCTGGTCGTCTCTACCTGCTGTCACTTCACGTGCCTTCAAACAGATGGGATGGAAATATGCAGAGGAAAGTTAATTCAACCAGGAGAACTGTGTCCTGTCAAATACTCAGGAGATGCTTCTCAGGAGTACGTTCCTGGTACTTTTATTTCCCAGGAACTAAAGTCCAGGACCTGTCCCGGGAAAAGGTCCTGCCACAGAAACGGGTCTTGGTGTTCAGTGTACTGGTAATTGAGCTTGAACTGTGAGGAGATCAGACCAAGCTGTCAGACGGTGTGGACACGGTCTCTCAGCTCTAATTCTGTCTCTTCTTTTTCCACAGGAAAGGAAAGAAACCCATTCTGATCCTGAGGACTCAGCTCTCCGTCCGCGTTCACTCCGTCCTCGGTAATTATCTCCTCTCTTATTTTTTCTTTCCACGTCTCCGTCTCGCCGTCCTCTCCTGCAGTAGGGGAGTGATGAGTCAGGGGAAACTTTGCTCTTTCTTTCTGTCCTTACTTTCACCACAGTGACGTGTTGTTCAGAGCTCAGATGATTTCCTCTCTTTCAGAATCTGCTGAGCAGCATCTCACTCTGTATCCAGAAAATACAAAAGCTCCTCTTCACTTCATCTCAATTTTTTTCAGTTTGAAAACATTTTACAACTTTCTACCCAACGCTCTCCTCTTGTAATGTTTTCCTAATGTTTCTATGTCCAAAAATACTTTAAGTTGCACAAATGTTCCCAGAGGTTTTCTGTATAACCTTTGTCATGAGTTATGTGCCCCCCCCTCGTCACACAGTGTTTTTCTTTCAGATTGTGTGAGTGTAGGAACTTTCAGACATTCAGAGCTGAAAACACTGTGTATTCCATAAGAAAAAGGCAAAAGGAGTCGGAGGTTTAATTGCAGGTTTCACATGTTTCAGTTAAACACAGTGTAATTTCAGTGCAGTGCAGTCTTATTGTTTCCTGTGTGTCCACCTGATGAGGAGAAAGACTGGGAGACGTGGAGTTAAAAGCAAAAGGACAAACTGCTCCAGAGGGGTTTTAAACGAGAAGAGGGGCAGACTCGGATTTCCTACAGGGGAGGGGGGAACGTGACAGGATTAAAAGGAGAGATCAGAGCAGCTCATGTTGAAATCACTGGACCTCCTCCACACACAAATCCAGAAACAGATGATTCACTTTGAAGTCGAGTCGGCGTTGTCTTTAAAAATGATTCAGATGAATTAATAAAATAATTGAAGGCTGAGTTCATTTTCAGTGAGAGCTGTGTGCTGACACCGACCAACCCCACCTGCAGCATTTGCAGATCAAATGCATGCAAATAAATGCAAGTAGACATTCACAGTGGACGACTTGGTAACGTTTGATCTGTGCTGCACACGTCGCGGCCCATGTCAACGCTGTATCGCACATGAAGTGTCCACAAAAGAAGCATCTTTGCGACCATTGTTCCTCCGATCGACACATCCCGTCATGCACGTGTAGATGTGCTTCAGTTGATACAGTCCAGGGACCAGGCCAGGTCAGAGGCTCGGATTTTAAAGGAGCTGCAGAGCCTGAGGCTTGGTGTTGTTCTGCTCTGCCTGTTCAGTTGTACTGGTCCAGTGTGATCTGGGTCCCAGGCTGCAGTCCTCCCTGTCACAGAGACAGACTCCAGGTCAGTTCTTATCTCTGCTGCTGGACTCTTGCCTGTGTTAGTGTTGGTCCTCAGAACAGTTCTGTTTCTTTCTCTGTCATTGTTGCTGTTTGGATCCGGACAGACCAAACCTCCAGTCTGGTTTCAGGCTTTTTATTTTGAGCCTTTAGCTGTGGTTCCTGCTCACAGCAGCTTCACACAGTTTGAGCCCACAAGTCGTCTTCTTCTTCTTCTTCTTCTTCTTCTTCTTCTTCTTCTTCTCCTGCTTCTTCTACTTCTTCTCCTGGTTATGCTCTAAATCCCGTTAGTGTGTCACGGCTCGATTGTGACCTCCTTTGCAGTCTGTCTGTTCAATCTGTGATTACAAACTGACCCATGGCGACAAAATGTGTTTTTAAATCAATAAGGAAATGCAGAGTGTGTGAATGTGACTCATCAGTGTTAAAACCAAATTTACTGATGTGTTCAGATTTAGCCAACAGCTCATTTTACCGTGTACCTGCCCAGATACTGCAGGTGTGAATATGGAGGGTGTAGTGATCCTCCTGATGCACCTGTTGGACGTAAGCGTGTCCTGTGGAGAGCAGCACTCCCTTCAGTCAGGCCACTCGTTTCTGAGCCTCTGACTTTTCATACAACCTTTCCTGGGAAACACTCGGCTTTCCCAGAATTCCTGTTGTTGGGCGCTTCCTCCCCCCATCCACCATTCCACCCTCCCCATGCACCGCCTGGCACGGCCCCACCCTTCCTGCCCAGAGGGGACTTTCCAGCATGTTTCTCCTTCAAGCCGTGGCTCTGCTCTGCCTTCAGTCTGCAACTCAGGACGACCAGTGACTTATTAGCAGTGGTGGAAAGTAATGAAGTACATTAACTGAAGTACTGTTGTCTGGTCCAGAACTTGGTACACAGTGTACACACAAATTTAAAGTATTTTTACTAAATTCTGTTTTATTTTTCCTCTGTGTATCTGAAGCTTCAGTTGCAGATTGCAGAACATAAAGGGTTAAAACGGATGGTTACACATTAATAAATAAAAACCATCCAATTAGATCATATTTCAAATTCTGCATCAAGAGTACCCAGTTCAGTATATTTTAATGATAATACTCATAGTTTGTTGTAGATGGGAGTACTTCCAGCACTGCTCAGCACGGTCAGAAGCACAGAGAGGGTAAATACTTTACTTTCTGTACTTTGACAGTGTAGTTGTATTACCTGTTGGAGTACTTGTACTTATTCTATTAGAGTAAAGTTACTCCACAACAGACTGTGGTCACAGTTTCAGTATCAGCTGTTCTTTTAAAATAAAAATATTTAAAGTACATTCTATAATAGGATTTGAACTGAATACTGTCCCAGGGTTGACTTTGGGTCCTGGGGAACATGTGAATACTGTGGAGGACAAAGAGCTTCGAGCGAATCCGGCTCTGAAGCTGCGCGTTGACATGTCGGAGAAGCGAGAGTGTAAATGAACAGGACATCGCAGCTCCGGGACGGTTTCATGTCAACAGATGCAGCGTGTTGGTTCATGTCCTCACCACGACTCAGTCAGGATCCTCTTCATCTCTTACATCACCGTAGAGCTAGTTAGATAGAGCTCACACCATCAGTACAGCTGTAATGTTAGCTGAGCTGGCTGCAGACTAAACCTGTAGGCTGGGAGCTGGGAGCCCGCAGCACCGGGCCGATGTCTGCACTAAAAACCTAGAGATCGACAGGCCTGAGAACATCCAGCTCCTAATTTGACAAGACCAAGAAGAATGACCTCAGACGCCCAGTCGTGGTGGCCATCAGCACATTTACTGTGTTTTTTAACATCTGTTTAAACAGACACGTCACCCAGAACCAGACCAGACCGTCAGACTGAGACCAGTTTTTGCTGCAGGACCTGTTTCTGGCTCAGTCGGAGTGTTGCTGTAACAGACTGACACAACATCCTGTGTGTGTGTGTGTGTGTGTGTGTGTGTGTGTGTGTGTGTGTGTGTGTGTGTGTGTGTGTGTGTGTGTGTGTGTGTGTGTGTGGTGTGTGTGTGTGTGTGTGATCCTGACATGACTCAACATGGACACACTAAACTGCATTTTCCTGTTAGGGACATTATCACTGAAGCAGTATTGTGTTGGTGTGTGTCATGTTGTCTGGCTGATTGTGTTTCCGTGTTTTGTTTCGGACTGTCTGTTGTTGTTGACCCCCACACACATTAAAACCAGTTAAATAGAAGGGTTAAAATGAATTTCTACCTGTTCTCTTTACGTTGTAATGTTACTGTTGTAGTGACAGTGCAGGTTGGAGGTTTGTTGTCTAAATTAAGACTCATTAGCAGCACTGACACTAACAGGAAATACCACACTGAGTCTACCAGGGACACTTCCTGTCTCTGCATGTAAACACAGGAATCCTTCTGCCTGCCTGTTTCATTCAGTCATCGTCCTGATGTTCCTGAAGCTCACAGTTCTGATGATCCGATCTAGCTAAATGCTGATAGACGCTGGACATCGCAGACACCTGAGGCTTCACACAGACTCTGGCTGCCTGTCAAGAAACTAAGACAGTGATGATAGAATCAGTTAAACGTGATGCAGCCCAGAGTTCCTCATTTTCTGAATGGAGTTCTGCTCTGCCGACTTTAGAGAGAGATGTGGTGATGCTGTGACAGCTGTTTTCTGAAGCTCATATTATGAGTCTGACACGACTGCAACATGAAGCTTTTACCCTTCAGATACACAAACAGCAGGAACCCCAGTCTGAATGAGGAGGGTGCTGTCAGCACTGAGGAATCTCACGCTCCTGGCTTCATAAAACACTTATAGCTCTTTATAATCCAGGGACGTTCCCTCCTCAGACCTCTCAGCTGTTGCAGTGACTGACAAACTGGGTTTGGCTGGCGGCCATGTTGGGTCAAAGGCTGTGGATGTCAGAGAGTCTGACTCATCTTCTCTGAGAGGAAACGCTGACAGACGAGCTCGGAGGGGAAAGTTAAAGGTTAACACCATCAGTGCATCACTGCGTTTCCAGTTTCAGTTACAATAACAAGCCGACACAACATGAACTTATCTTTGATGTACTGAGTTGAGAAGCTCTACTCTGTCCACATCTTTCCATCCCACCAAACCCACAGCTGCTTTCCTCCTCTGTGGTAAAGTGCAGATGAAGAGAAGTGTCCGTTACTGACCAGTCTACTGTGTCGTCTCCACCTTCACAAATTTGATTTGTGTACACACACCAGCACTGATGGCTGTATCCTCGTCCAATTCTTGTTCTTTGCCGATAGCAGTGTATTTTCACATGCTGCTGCGCTCGCACATGTTCGGGCAGGAACCACACCTGTAGTGTTTCTTTACAGCAGTGAAGTGTCAACATGACGACAAGAGAAAGTGATTTCAGTGCACACCACAGGCTGAATGTTGCAATCTAATAAGAGGCAGCACAGTCGTCAGGTTAGTGCCTGTGTCTGTGTGCAGCCTGTGCTGACAGGTACTGAACACCAACCTGTTCACCCCATAAATAAAACTGACACAGTGATTAAACTTTCCGTTTGTATTGGTGACGACCTCTGCAGACTGTGTGAGCAGCCTGCTGATGTTTTAACGGTGGTGCAGTGGCTCCAGATGGCTGGAAGCCATGGCCCAGCGGGCCGCTAACTATCTCTTTAACACATATACATGCTGTTTGTAGGACGAATAAGGTGTCTGAACGTTTCATTCACAAAGAGGCTGTGTGAGGATTTAATCTGTCTCTGTAAAACCTCACTGTGCGTCTGCGTTTTTATTGTTAAAGCTAGTTTGGGGTATAAATGTCCAAATTATCAGATTGGTGATTACAGACACTGTTAATGTGCAGAGGTGTTTGCTGATGTGAGTTGAAGTGAGGGTAGTTGGGCCAGTGGATGACCACTCTGAGTCCTGATCCACAGCCAACTCTACAGAGCCTGATCCTACGTGTCATAACGTGTGGGCTCAGTTCTGACTCGGCCCCAGCGGACTGAGCTGTGCTCTGTTTGAACCTGTCGGACGACTGAAGTTGACACTATTTGGACTCGTGTGTTGTGAGCTGCTTGAAAAGAGGATTCAAAGGTCGGCAGAGGTTGATTGTATGGTTTAGTTTTAATTCTCACAGACCGCCTGCTAAACCAGACTGAACGCTGTAGATGCTCTTCACCATCTGAGGAGCTGTTACATTGAGCTTTTTGTCTTTTAGTGGAGTTAAAATTAGACATGTCTCCTCCCTCACTGAGTAAGTGCAGTATAAGGTAACATTAGACTGTGTATTGGTTTAATTCACTTCCCACTAACAGACTCTATTATTTAACTACAGTATTTGGAGGTAAATCAGGATTTGTCTGAGTGTTGTTTGTTAACTCATAAATCAATAAAAACATTAGTGACCGCTGTTGGATTTGTTTCACTTCTGTGTTCATAATAAAATGACACTGTGTTTGTCTCCTTGACAGCTCCAATGTTCAGTGTCTCAGCTGCAGGAGCTGCAGGATGTCCTCTCTGACTTAGAAACAGCTGTGTGTGTTTTCCCATCAGATCTATCATCTCTCATCTGTCGTCTGTTTGGTTGTAATTTAGTTTCAAATGACAAGTCACGTCTGCCTCGTTCCTCCTACTGAGACCCTCCACAGACTAACACATGTTCAAACTTTATTTTAAATTCCAGTTCCCAAGTTTTCACAGTCTGACCAGCGGCGTTTTGGAGAAACTAAAATGATGCAGCAGACGTCTCTGATAATGTGCTGGTAGGCCGAGAGAGATCACAGATCTACAACAGTCATACACGTCACGTTACACTTTATATGAAACCTTCAAAGACTCTTTACGGTGATTTAACCTCATTTGAAGCTTTTTTTATGTTCATGACTAGAGACTCGCCCCAACAGGTCGAGGCAGATGGCCGCCCACCCTGAGCCTGGTTCTGTGGAGGTTTCTTCCTCTAAAGGGAGTTTTTTCCTCTCCACTGTCTCCTGGTGCTGCTCAGTGGGGGTGTTGGGTTTTCTATAGAATTCTGTGTACAGGTATATTCTGAAAGGTGTAAACCTTAAACACTGTAAAGTAAATTGAGACGACTTCTTTTGTGATTTGGCGCTGTATTAGCTGCTGTATTGGTTTGGATCAGAGAACAATCAGTGATGAAACACAACGATGGAATACGGTGTTGTTTAGTTACAGATGCTAACTGGGGCTGAAAGAGTCTCTCTGTGACGGCTCTGACTTGACTGTGAAGTTGAGGATTGTTTAGAAGCTCTGTCAGTTTAAAAAGCTCTCGTCCTCCTGTGAAATATTTGTTCAGTCATTTGACACCAGGCCGTAAAGCTGTTCATCATGACCTCATAATGACTAGCTGCTATTTCTGTAATGACTGATTCTGCTGCAGAGAGAAGCTGATTCAGGACCGTCGGTCACATTGAGCCACTGTAGAGAACAATAGACGGACGTGTGTAAGTAACGGTTTACTGAAACAAATCGACTTGTGGTGCAGGGAGTCGCTGTGTCACAGAGTAAATATAAAATAATTAGTATCATTTGCAGCAGCCTCTATCTGGTTTTTTGCTTTGGAGAATTTTTCAGCTGTGCTGACATGACAGATGTATTTACATGAGAGCTAAATAAACTGACGGGTTCTCTCCTCAGTAAACACGGCCAGGGCTGCAGCTAAGTTGGTGTAAAAACCCAACCAGAGTGATGAATGAGAGAGTAATTGGTCTTTTTATTAGAACATCTTTGTTCCTACCTCGTCTCACGTCTGGAAGTAGCCGCTCATAGATTTTTATCACCTGCCTTTCGGAGGTTTTCTGTCCATTCTAACAGAAGTGAGGATCAGTCTGTTCGTGCTGTTTCACTGTACGAACAGGAGGTCAACACAGAACAGAATGTAATTGAGCCTTCTGGTTGTATGTACCACTAAAGTTGGTCAGATGTACTTTTTGCATTAGTCAAATTAATTCTAATCAATGTTTGATTAGTTGAATTGTCCTTTGTTTGGATTACCAGCAAAAACCAACCATATTCTCTTTTTTTTTAACATTTTTACAAGTTGCGCTTTCACCTACTCAACACAGAGGATTTCTGCATGGTGGTCTGATTAGGAAGGATGCTATTTACTGTATTCTGCCACTGTGGGCAGATTGCACATAACCTACACTCTGTGCGGTCCCTGAACTCAACAAACATGAAGCAATGATGGGCTGCTAACGCTAATGCTAACATGGCCAGTGCTGATTGTAATCAGAAATCGTTGTATTATCAATGTAGTCGATTTCCTGAGTACGTTCTAAAATGAGTCTGTTATGACCTGAACACTGATCCTATAGTGAGCATGATTCATTTGTTGGGTCCAGTTGATTTTTATTCACTATGGCTGCTAACGTGTGGCAGGATGTGAGATTAAAAACACTCCAGAATGAGCTGTTGCGGCTCCATCGCGTCATCACGCAGCAACACGCAGTCAGTGTTTCTCTGTGGTTCCCACCTGGAGTTCTTATAAACAGGTTTAGACTCTGATCACAAACCTCCTCTCAGGCTGTTCCAGATCTGCAGACGTACAGCCAGATGTCCTCTGACTGTTTCCTGTTAGAGATGTTTCACAATAAGAGCTGATGGAATTCATTATCATCATGTTTATTTTGGGTGTCTGTGTCTCTGTCAGGAGTTTCCTGCTGATGGGCTTTAGTCTGTTTGTGCTGTGATGGTTTTGTCTCCTCTGTCTCTCCAGATGAACTCTGTCTGTGTCATAATCCTGTTTTCATCCCCACACAAACATCCTGGCAGTTTGAACTCCCACAACAATGTTAATGTTAACAAGACAGATCTGTGTGTGTGTGTGTGTGTGTGTGTTTGAGTGTGTGTGACATGTAAACACTGCAGTTCCGTGTTGTCCTTAGTTCCCTCGTCTGACAGATGTGAATGTGACTGATGAAGTACATAGCCGTGTTCTCAGTCCTCTGCTGGACTTTAAGCACTTTCTCCATCTATTTTGTGCCACTTCTTCAGATCGTTGTGTTGTGTTGGCAGCAGGTTCACTAGGTTAGGTCAGATGTCCTACTTGGGAACAACCAGCTCCCTTTTGGCCAGATGAGCTGTGGACTCTCTCCACCGTGATCTGCTCGTCCCTCGTCCTTCCACAAGATCAACCAGAAAACCTTCAGTGAACCTTCCTACATGAATGAGCAGCGGCTCTACTGAGCTCCCTCTGAATGTCTCAACTCCAAACACTGACTCTTTTTAGCTGCTATCTTCTGAGGGCTGGACTGATTCAGTGAAAGCTTTGGCTTCACAATCAGATCCTCTTCACTTCAACAATTCATTACTGCTGATACTGCACTAAAGCACTGGTCACGTTCAGACTGAGCATCGAGGTCCGATGAAGCTGACAGGACCACAACATCAAGTGATTCTGGGGTCCCCAAACTGGCTGTGACATGCTGTCCATAAAAATCACAACCCTTCTCATTCTAGGTCTACAGAGACCACATGGCTCATAACAATGCACCCCATTCTACCATCGACCACCCAAGTGACACCGTCAGAAGCCTTCGCAAAGTCCACTAAACACATGTAGACTGGACGGGTAAACTCCAATGACGGCTCCAACAACCCTTCAGGGGTGAAGAGTTGGTTCATTGTCAGGAACAGGAAGGAATCGGCACCGCTCCTCCTGTATCTGAGGAAGCTGAGCAATTGGACCTCACACAAGTGCTCATGTGTAAATTTGAGATGTCTGCTCCAAATATTATATTATTATTATTATTCTTTACTGAACTGAGTCCAATAAGCAGCTTTGACGGGTCAGTGTTGGAATCATTGCACTAGAACTCAGTACCTGGCACATTGTTATGAAATAACAAGAAATACGAAGCTCCAAACTCCAGATTCGGTATCATCCATTCAAATCTTGACTGAAAACCTAAAGATCAGCTGAACCTTCGCAGGTTTTTCTTTTTACACAGTAACTTTAACTTTATTGTGCACAATAGAAGCCCAGTGTAACCTGGAATCAGACCAGTAAACTGAGGAATCTCTCCTTTGTAATTATGGGGTGTGCAGCTGTTGGTGACCATGGCGACCAGAGGAGATGGAGTCACTACTCGTAGTTCACGTTTCCATGACTCCCCAGACTTCCTGCTACTGTGACGCTCCGTAGTTGCTGACTCTGTGTTTATATTCTCTTTTGTTTCATATCCTTATTTCTGCTTTGATTTGTATCACTGAGTCATTTTCTCATGAACTGGTTTAATACAGTTTAGTCCTGTTTGTTTGTTTGTTTGTTTGTTTGTTTGTTTGTTTGTATGTTTGTGTTCAGTATCTGATCCCAGGCCGAACTCCTCAGACAAATATATGGAGCACCTTTCAGGGTTGGACCTGCTGAGAGTTCGGGTAGGAGTTTGACCATTTCTTTGCTGAGAGCAGTCACTTCTCTGCGCTGAAGAAATGGTCCAACACAAAACTCCCCGTAAAGTGATGATAAACATGTTCCTTACTGAAGGTGAAAACTTAACAACCGTCAGGAGGCTGCAGAGCATATTTAAACGTATTTGTGGCCTCATCGTGGATTCTAACGGTGTCGTGTCTTTCCAAAACATACTTGGATGACTTCAGACCAGCAACCTGGAGACCTGACCACATCACTCCCTCAGTCATAACAATTAATTTTGGGATTACTGACTCGGTCTGAGCTTGTTGCGTGTTGTTCCCACTGTTGCTTCTCGTTGCCTGAATGAAATACATAAAGGTGCCTTGTCTGGGATTCTGCCTCGGGGTTGTTGGAGCGTTATGAGGTGGTTGTCAGGTATTTGGAGTAATAGCCAAGAAAGTCATATTTCTTTGTTATGTACTTGGGGGTTATTCCTGAAAAGGTTGCTATTTAGTTGTTTGATGGTTGCTATGAGGATTGGTGACTGTACATACGAGTCTGGAGCAGTGTGTTGAACTCTTCATCAGTTGCCTTCATCACTCCATGTTGTTTCGCTCTCCCCCCTGTTGTTGCTGAATGTGAAATGTCTCCTCTGAAAGTGGAAATGGTTTCATTCCTCTCTGGACACCCATCCTTAACCCACACAAACCCAGACCCACTGAACCTCTTCTGGCTTTAGTCCAAGTCCAATTTAACCAGAGAATCTGCTTCAATGTTGGGTTGAGGGGATTTTATAACCCAAAAAACATGTTCTGATGCTGTATTTCACTGTAGCCTCAGGTTGTTTTTGCAGGTGTGAAATGCAACAGAACATGTTAAAATCCAAACCAGATCCTGAAGGTGGTCCCACACACTCCGTTGCGTATCATCAGCCCCACACAGACTAGTTTTGGAAGCTTGCTTCAAATAAACCAAGTGTTTTTCTCAGTTCCTAAAAAGTGGCACAGATGACGCCGACTTCACTATAGCAGCATGTGACGACGGCGTGAGTCGGCACTATTTCTGTCCACATGCAGCCGCTGCTCAGCGGGTAGAACTGACACGTCAGAATAATCATCGTCTTTCTAGAATCTCGATTCAAATGCACTTGTGTCCAATCATATTAATGCAGTTTAGAGATGAGATAAACTGTGTTGGGTACGTGACGCTGTAGCTCCATCCTGAAAATAGACTGAGCAGCAGCTGAGCTTGTAGATTCTAAGTTTAAGTCAGATTTGGACTGATAGGATGTGTCCACTGCACAGTTTCCACACAGTGACGCTTCTGTTTCTAATAAGCCAGCTCCTGTGTGTACGGTGTTATTGCTGATTAACCGATGCGATTTGTCGCTGTCACTTGTAAATGGACTTGCTCCGTTTCCTGTTCCTATGTTTCAGAGAAGCTGTATAACTCTCACGGTCCAGAGCTCAGACGGTCTCTCTTCTCCCTCAAACAGCTTTTCCAGGTAACATTCACACTTTTGTCATTAAGTTTTATTTCCTGAATGGTCTGTCCAGGCTTTATCCAGTCTTTTAACCACTGTGGAGTTATTGATATACTCCGTACATCACTGGACTATCTGAGAAAAACAGGAGCAGCTTCAACACACAGCGCCCTCATACGTTTGGCAGCCAGCAACGATCTGAGGAATAATAATATAATAATAATCCTCATCATCATCATTTTGTTATTATTATTATTATTATTATTGTTATTGTTATATTATTATTATTATTTTTATTATTATTATTGTTATTGTTATTATTATTATTATTATTATTATTATTATTATATTATTATTATTATTATTGTTATTGTTATATTATTATTATTGTTATTATTATTATTATGGTTATTGTTATATTATTATTATTATTGTTATTATTATTATTATGGTTATTGTTATATTATTATTATTGTTGTTGTTGTTATTATTATTATTATTATTATTATTATTATTATTATTATTATTATTATATTATTATTATTATTATTATTTACTTGTAATGACCGAATCATAAATTATACAAACGTGTCCTGTCCAGTTTTACACTCTGTCTCTTCTGCCTGGTCTCTGCAGGATGATAAAGACCTGGTTCCAGAGTTTGTGGCCTCTGAAGGTTTGACATGTTTCATTAAAGTTGGAGCAGAGGCTGACCACAACTACCAGAACTACATCCTGAGAGGTGAGACTGACCGGTGGTCAGAGAGTTGAGGACCTGCACTGATCATCATAGGGGTGCTTTACCCCAAACCTCTGACTATCCACACTGAGTTCCTGTAAACGGTGTGTGGTTTCGGTTCATGACAGAATCTGTGGGTAGTTTTGAGTCCTATCAGTTACATCGCTCAGTAGTTGCCACAGAAACGGACACAGCTTCCGTCTCTGTCCACAAACTTAACTGATTTTCCACCTCAGCGGGCTGTACAGCTGTTTTAAAGGTAACACTTTACTCACGTGTACATAAAATCTGGAGCTGCAGCTGGAGCTGGCGTTCTCAGTTCGGGCCCCAGTAGCTCTGTCTGAACCCACAGAAACTAATAAATAAATAAATGAGGCTCACATGCAGAAACAGTTTCTTTCACCTGTCCAACAAACCGTTCCTCTGGAGCTTCTGTATTCGAGTATGGAAACCTGACTGCTCGCTTCTGTGTATCTGTCCGTGTGTCGTCAGCTCTCAGTCAGATCATGCTGTTTGTGGATGGAATGAACGGAGTGATAAATCACAATGAGACGGTGCAGTGGCTCTACACGCTGACGGGAAGTCTGGTGAGTCCTGAACCACACAACAAAAGGAGAACCCCAAACTGAGGAGGTCACTGACCTGATGATGTGTACTCACCTACTCCATGATGTAGTACAGTTACATGAGTCTGAACAGGTAAAACACAGCATGTATTGATAGATTCAACTGAGTCTCTCATGTCCGCGTAGGAACTTTCAAACAGAGTCATGGGTCATGATATTATCCAGGTACACTCGACACTACAGTGAGTTCACACCTGAAAACAAAACTGTTAAAGGGGTTACTGCTGAGACAAGTGATGTAATAAAGTCTAGTTTCATGAAGTTGCAGAGTTCTTCCTCTGCAGCAGTCAGTGAGACAGGAGCAGAGTCAGAGGTAGAACTAGTCGCTGACGCCACCTGCTGGACACGTACTGAACATCTTTATCCTGCCTCAGTCTCGTCTGGTGGTGAAAACGGCTCTGAAGCTGCTCATCGTCTTTGTGGAATATGCAGAGTCCAACAGTCCTCTACTCATCCAGGCTGTCAACACGGTGGACGGAAACAGAGGTAACTCACTTTGGAAATGCTTCATTCAAATGCAGCGGCTGGTGTTTTAATATTAGAGTCTAGGAAAATAAAGAACCAATGAAGGTAAAAGTGCTTTGGTTAATAAAGTTTGACCTCAGCAGCACGGACAGAAAAGTGAGTCTGGACTTTGCTCGGGACCAACACACTGTGTGTGTGTGTGTGTGTGTGTGTGTGTGTGTGTGTGTGTGTTGGGGGGGGGGGGGGGGGGGTAGGTGTGCAGCCATGGAGTTATGTGATGGAGGTTCTGCAGGAAAAAAACGGCTCCGACCCAGAACTGCTCATGTTCACTATGACTCTCATCAACAAGGTAAAGTACAGCCGCTCCCTGCACGCTGGCTTCACTGTGACACTGTCAACAACTTGTACTGTGTTTTCTGTGTTTGTGTCAGACTCTGGCAGCGCTGCCCGACCAGGATTCGTTCTACGATGTGACGGACAGTCTGGAGCAGCTGGGGATGGAGACCATCATCCAGAAACACATGAACAACAAGGGAGCAGAACCTGAGCTCAGAGCACAGTTCACCGTGTACGAGGTAACGGCGACAGGAACAGCAGCTGATACATGTAACGAATGCTGGTCACTGCACATCGCGGGACTTTAGTCTGACAGTCATTAACCCTCCGTGTGTTTATTTTCAAGAAGACTAATCTGCTTTTTAAAACGTGTTCTTGTGTGTGTTGCAGACAGCTCTGAGGCATGAGGACGGTGATGTGGAAGACTCGTCCCACCCCATTCGTAAAGAGAGAAGAAAGATGGCCACAGGCGAGCAGGAGGGACGGAGGAGTCGCCGCTCATCCAGCCAAAACCTCCCTGACCTCCTGTCTTCCTCCGCAGGATCCTCCCGGCCTGCGTCCCCCACACCCAGTGCATTCCTCTCCCCCTCCACCGCTGACCCTGTGGTCTCCTCCACCAGCCCCACGCCCGGGCTCGGCAGCAGGCCGTCCTCTCCGCTGACCTCTGATTCTAGCAGCCCCACCTGCAGTCCATCTGGATCCCAGAGAGGGTCTCCTGTTCCCCCTCAGACTGCCCCCAATGGTACCATGACCACAGAGCAGGACATGAAGACGCCGTCCAGCCCGTAAGTTCCTTCTGCTCATGAATGTGCAGGAGCTGGAACCCGACCGGTATAGTTTCTAAAAACTACAGAAGAAAATCAGCTTGACCAACACGAAATATATAAACGTATAATAATATTTTAACAGAGTTTCTTTTGATTTTGTTTGAATTGGAGAAGTGTCTGTCGGTCTGTACACACACGAGGAGACGAAGAAAATCACTAAAAATACTTATTTTACATCTTCACCCACTCTTCCCGTGTGCAGTTCCCCGCTCCAACAATCAGACAGGAAGCCGACATTGGTTTGAAAGAAGAAACGGTCTGACCGAGACGCTGAGGAGGCGATGGTTGATTAGGGAAACAAGCAGGAAACGGTTCAGACTCAAACTGTTTTTAAATTTATGATGAAGGATCAGGCTTCTTAGCTTAATCTGTCCACAGAGACACAGGGAGGACCAATCAGACGGTAGAGACAAAAACAGACGTCAGTCAGTTCTCGTCAAAAAACGTTTTTTAAACGTAAAAACAAAACGTTTAAACAAAAAAACAAAAAAACAAAAAAAAAAGAAAAACAAAAATGTTAAATCGTTTAAAAAAACATTAAAAACTGTTAAAAACTCTAAGGACGATAAAGGCTTCGTCCCCTCTCTCTCTCTCTCTCTCTGCATGTCTGTCTGGATTCTGGTTCTGGTTTTGGGTGTCTCTGATTTGTTAACCCTGGGTGTGTTCCCTACTCTCTCTCGGTGCTGTGCTCTATCCCGACCACTAGGAGTCGCTCTTTCCTCAGCCACCACATGTCAGCTCTGGGTCTGAGCAGGAAGTCCAGACTCTTCTCCAAAACCAGCTCCATCTCTGAGGAGCCGTCAGCCGCCTGCAGGTCTGTAACGTTGAGCTTTGGATCTGCTACTCCAACTAACTAACTCCAACTAACTAACTCCAACTAACTAACTCCAACCAACTAACTCCAACCAACTAACTCCAACCAACTAACTCCAACTAACTAACTCCAACCAACTAACTCCAACTAACTAACTCTAACTAACTCCAACTAACTAACTCCAACTAACTAACTCCAACTAACTAACTCCAACCAACTAACTCCAACTAACTAACTCCAACTAACTAACTCCAACTAACTAACTCCAACTAACTAACTCCAACTAACTAACTCCAACTAACTAACTCTAACCAACTAACTCTAACCAACTAACTCCAACTAACTAACTTTAACTAACTAACTCCAACCAACTAACTCCAACTAACTCTAACTAACTCCAACTAACTAACTCCAACTAACTAACTACTCTCTCTGTGTTGCAGCTCGTCCCCCTCAGATGTCTCTCTCTCTGCCTGTCTCCCTCTCTCTGCCTGTCTCTCTCTGAGTCTCTGTCTCTCTGTGTTGCAGCTCGTCCCCCTCAGATGTCTCTCTCTCTGCCTGTCTCTCTCTCTCTCTCTGCCTGTCTCCCTCTCTCTGCCTGTCTCTCTCTGAGTCTCTGTCTCTCTGTGTTGCAGCTCGTCCCCCACAGATGTCTCTCTCTCTGCCTGTCTCTCTCTCTCTGCCTGTCTCTCTCTCTCTGCCTGTCTCTCTCTCTCTCTCTGCCCGTCTCCCTCTCTCTGCCTGTCTCTCTCTGAGTCTCTGTCTCTCTGTGTTGCAGCTCGTCCCCCTCAGATGTCTCTCTCTCTGCCTGTCTCCCTCTCTCTGTCTGTCTCTCTCTGAGTCTCTGTCTCTCTGTGTTGCAGCTCGTCCCCCTCAGATGTCTCTCTCTCTGCCTGTCTCCCTCTCTCTGTCTGTCTCTCTCTGAGTCTCTGTCTCTCTGTGTTGCAGCTCGTCCCCCTCAGATGTCTCTCTCCAGTTGAACCCAGAGCAGCCCGGCAGTAAGACGGAGACTAAAACCAGTTTTAAGTAAGTGA
The DNA here is from genome assembly GCF_900324465.2 of Anabas testudineus. Classification (NCBI taxonomy): domain Eukaryota; kingdom Metazoa; phylum Chordata; class Actinopteri; order Anabantiformes; family Anabantidae; genus Anabas; species Anabas testudineus. The sequence continues at coordinate 605,257 of NC_046612.1, read as the reverse complement.
AGCAGATAACCTGGGCTGGGTTGTGTGGTAACCATGACTGCGGTATCCGCGGTAACCACGATGCTGTAGCCACAGTAACCACGATGCTGTAGAGGTTAAATGACATGATTGTGTGTTTCCGTCATTTCTAGATTATTTCTGGGTTTTAAATGTAAAATCTGAATGATGTCGTTAACACCTTGACGTGGTTTCTGGATCTTTTATCACGTTCTTACTTTTCCTGGTTCCTTCCTGCATCTCATCTGTCTCTCTCTCGATCTGTCTCTCTCCCTCCCAGTCTCTCTGCCCCCCCGCCCCCCATTATAACTTCATAATGTTTCATCTGTTGCTCTAATTTCTCTCTCTATCTCTTCCTCTCTCTATCTCTTCCTCTCTCTGTCTCTCTCTCCCTCCCAGTCTCTCTTCCCCCCCACCCCCCGCCCCTCATTATAACTTCATAATGTTTCATCTATTGCTCTAATTTCTCTCTCTCTCTTTCTTTTATCACCTTATCATTTACCCCCCTCCCCCGTTCCTCCCCCAGCTCTGGGGAGGATGACCAGGTGTTCTGGTAAGTCCGCTCTTCCTCCTCCTCCTCCTCCTCCTCCTGTGTCTGTAGTTGTCCTGGTGCTCAGCTGCATAAAACAAGATTTAAATCTTAGGCCACCGACAGTTGTTCACTGACTCAGAAAAGTCCGGAGACCTGCTGTAGCTTTGGTGGGTCCCTCCTTCTGGTCCTGGATCCGAACCGGGCTGAGACTGTTTCTGAGAAGATAAAGAAGCTACAGATGCAGAGGAGCTGAAGTTTAATCCGGTTTAGTTCAGTGACTCAGTTTTGTGCAGCTGATCACCTGTGGTCAGATCGTACCTGTGACGTTGTCCAGTTTGTGGACTGTGGACCACGATGCGTGACTGTGGTTTGGGTTAGTTTTCTAACAAGAGTCTGACATAGTGAATGAATGAATGAGTGAGTCCAGATCGGACCTCATGCAGGTCTCTGAAGGTAGAACTGGTTTTCATGAGATCAGTTTCTGATTCTTCATCGGGTCTGAACTGAACAGGACTAACACTCTTAAATGTCTGTTTCTCCTGCTGCTTCTTGCGTGATGCTCGTTGTTTCTGGACTGTGTCAGAAAGGTTTAAGTTTTCTACCTGCTGAGTCAGACAGGAACCAAACCAAGGTGGAGTAGGTGGACTAGAACCTGAGAACTGGATCAGCTCAGGAACTTGGTTTTCTGTGTGTGTGTCCTGCTCAGCTCTGTGTTGTGTCTCTGCAGCCCAGATGACTATAATGTAAATATGGACAAGCCAGTTCTGAGGAAGTTTGCGTAAGTACTGCTACAGCCCCATTGCATGCTGGGAGCTGGAGGGAGGACAGTCGGGCTTCTGTCACTGACTCTGTGTGTGTGTGTGTGTGTGTGTGTGTGTCTGTGTGTCTGTGTGTTGGGTTAATGCAGCCTGGTGTTGGGTTGTGCAGTGTTGGTTCAGCTGCATGTAGATGTTTACCTGTATTGTCCTCGGGTGTTTCTGTTATTTTGTCCACCCCCTTTACATCAGTGAGCACAGAAACCGCCTTCATCAAAATATTTAGACCGAGAACTGTTCAGAACTGATTTACCTTAAGGTCGGACGTCACTTCAACATATCCAGTTAGTCAGTCAGCTCTGGTTCACACTACTGTACCCCCCCTCGGTCCTGTTGTGGTCTCCCAGGCCTGGATCTGGTCCTGGACCTGGTCTAGGTCTTTGGTCCTCTGCAATTCACACCACAACAATAGAGACTCATAAAGTTGTAGCTGTGAAGCTCAGACAGCTAATTACAGACCTGGACCTGGGCCTCAGACCTGAACACGGTTCCCTTGGTTGTTCTGCGGTCCAGCTTTGATCTGGATCTGTCAGTGAAGCACGAAGGATCTAAAACTCTGCTCTGGTCTCAGAGTTTGTCAGTAGTCAATAAAAATAAGAGGCGTCTGTTAAAGGGTCAGTTTCTCTGAGCTTCTTCAGCTCATAACCGCGACGCCGTTTCTCTCGATGGTAAAATCGTACATATGAGCGCTGCGGTACGAGCTGTGCGTGTCCTGGTGGTGGGGCTTATGATAGGTTATGTTTAATCTGCCTGTGGCTGCTTTGATTTGACGCTGAACAAAGAAAATGACTCTGATGCTCACGTGTGGTGCTGTCCAGTATTTGTCTTCTTGTCAACAAACGTCATCTTCAGACTCAAACCAGCAGTGTGTCGTGTCTGGGACTCTGGGACTCTCGTTAGAAACACTTCCCACCGATCCACTCCGAGTCTCTAGTGAGTAAATAAAGTTTGTCCAGAACAGAAATTCTCCATAAAAGTCCAACACATGTCAAACGCCCTCTCCGTACTGTGCAGACAAGTGGATTCTGACCTGAGTGTTCTGACAGTGGTCACAGAGGTGCAGATCCATATGTGGAAGTGGACTGGTCCTGCTATAGGAACCTGATTTGGTTTGTTCACAGTGCAGAGAAACATCTGAGTCAGTTGAGGGGGAACAGTGTCTGGACACTAACAGAGTCTCAGACATTCAGTGCTGGTTTGAGTCTGTGAAGAAGACAAATGAGTGATTCTTTAAAAACGCTGTTCAGGACGTTGTTCTCTCCGAACATGTGTGAAAGTGATGCCTGTTCACCCCCACCCTGCAGAGACACCTTCCTGCACCGCCTGGCAGCCACACAGTGGGAGAAGAAGAGGAGGAGCAAACAGCTGAGCCAGCCTCGGCTGTCCACGTCTGATGACATCATAACCCTGAGCCCACAGCCGGCGGTAGAGGAGGGCGGCGATGTCCCGGCTGAGGAGCCGTTGTGTCCTGGTGAATCTTTTTATTAACAACAGATCACCACAGTGTTTGTATCTGAGTCAGGATGAAACCTACTGTTAATGTGCATTGTTTCTTTTTCCTCAGTTCCAGCATCCAGCAGTCTGGACACTAACAGACGCCCGGAGTCCCAGAATGACCCACGTAAGAAACCAACCTAATCTCTCTGCTGTCCTAACAGAGTTCAGAGTCTGTCCAAGTTTCTGGAGGACTCAGCTGGGTCAGAATAAACTACATGAGCAGGACCCGACACATCAGACAGTATCCCTGGGACCTGAGTTTGTGTCAAAGAGAAAACCTAAATGTTGTTTCAGTATAAACTGTAGAAACTTAAAAGAACTGAGAAACATGCTGAGGATAAAGAGGTGGTGTCTGCAGGTGTTTGTCTTCCTGCAGTCACAAGGTATAGCATCATGTCCTGTAACACCTGATTCACCTGGTTCAGCAGATCTCTGTGTGGACTCCAGCTGCAGCATAAATCACACTTCAGTCCAGATTTAGCTCAGCTGAGTCACTGCTGGGGCTCACATTAAAACATGAAACCAGAAACATCCTTAAACATTTGCCGTTTGTGGACGGTAGAGGATCCTCAAAAGTCGTAGTGTTTATCAATCTAATACACAAAAAACGATCTCAAATGACCTCACAAATAACCCACGGGTCAGTTTTGGAAATGTGAGGAACGAGGTGAAACACTTTTGTCTCAGTTTTCACCTGTAGACTTGGCGTTGACATGTAGAACTGCATCAGCTGCTGAGTGATGTGAAACGTGTGTGTGTGTGTGTGTTAACCTCAACATGTTTCTGAGTGCAGCGCCACCTGTGCAGCGTAAGTGCAGCACGTTGACCAACGACAAGAAGTTTCTGCTGGACATGCTTTTCTCCAAGACCACTGCCCCGGGGCCGCTGAGCCCGACGGCTGCTGCTTCTGACATCGAGGAAGAAGGCAGCTTCCTGCCCGGTGAGAGAATCGCACATCTGTAGTGCAGGTTACAGAACCTCAGCATGAAGCGTGAAAGCCGTCCTTCACTGTCGGAGTTGAACGGTCCGAGTCCTTCACTGAGAAAATAATAATAAAATAAAACAACATAGTGATTATGTCCTAATGATAAGATCATGTAATGGACTGTGAGAGAGTTGACTGAACGTCCAGTGGCACAGAGCAGAAACAATCTGGTAATTCCGCAAATGGAGTCTGACTCACTGCACGTACAGACTCGGGAAGGCATCAGAACTTTTACAAAGCGTTTTAGCAGTGAACAAAATTTTAACTTCAGAGACAGACAGCTTTTTGTTGTTAGTTCTGGAAATGGAGGCAGATTGAGACCTCTGTGTTTCCCTCCTCACAGGTGGTGGAGATCCGGGCGGTCTGGGTCGTGTGTTGGAGCGTCTCTCCGACCTCAGAGCGCGCTCAGTGGAGCCTCCTAAGTCCAGCGAGAGCAACACCTCCCTGAGGACGGAGCTGGAGGGTCTAGAAGGTTCCGCCCAGGCAGCACTGGCCCGACTGACTGAAGAAAGACAGGTCTGAATCCTGGTGCAGGGACCTGGTCTCTGAAAGCCTGTTTTTATTTTCCAATAGCACAGACACTCTTCGTCAATTATCTCAGTTAGGGAGGAGATGAAGAAGAAGAAGACATGTTCCAGTTTCAGAAGACACGAGCGTCGCATAGGAAGAGTGTTCACAGTGTTTTGAATGTTGGCAGTGAAGCTGTTGGACCACTGAGCTGAAGATCTGTCTGTGTGCTCCAGGGACTGTTGACTGGTGGTTCAGCATGAGAGAGGGTCTGTAGACCTGGAACAGGGAGTTCAGGTAGGAAGGTGCTGTGAGGTGACCACTCTGTAGGTGAGAGTCCGAGACTTGAACCTGAGGCAGCAGCTACAGGAAGTCGGAGCAGAGACGTGAACTGTGGTGATTTGTGTCCTGATCAAACATGAGACGTATTGCTGCAGTTTGGATCACGTGGGGTTCTGATTGTGCAGCTGGTCGTCCGATCAGTAGAACTCTGCAGTGGTCAGGATGAGAGATGAGTGTCCGCGCGAAGAGCTGGGTAGAAGATCCAGAGGGCTGAGGTCAGATCTTTCTCATGTTGTAGAGTAAACGGCCGTCGGAGAGGTGGAGATGTTCGTGAAGCTTAGCTGGTTGACGGCGAGGAGTTTTGTAGATGATGCCGTGATGTTTGGTGTTTGGTCTGACTGGGAAGAGGAGGTTGAAGATATTTCATGTGTAAGCAGATTTTTCAGAGGGACATTTGAACTGATACTATGTGAAACAGTTCTGTAGCAGAAGATCAATGATGTTAGTAGAACCAGTAGTAAAAAAACTAAAATCAGCTCTTCTGTCTTGTTTAAGTCGAGGTCAGAGATCTTCAGCGTCTTCGATGGTCAGTGTCATTTAAGCTTTCAGTCAGTTTAACTCCTTCTGATATTGTGCTGGGTAGTTCTGCAGTGTTGGGCTGTGATGGTTGTTGATCTTTTTGTGGAGCTTGTTGTTTAGATGATGTCATCATATATGTCTCATATAGACAAATGTGTATCGGGGATTCTGAATCCGGGTCCTCCAGGTCCACAGTCTTGCTGTCCTACCTTCAGGTAGCAGCACAGTAGTGGGTCCTGAGGACCAGGATTCAGGACCTCCTTCTAAATGTGTCAACATGCGCCAACAGAACCAGCAGCTCCGGCAGCAGAGCAGCATCGACATGGAAAGCCACGCCCACCACCTGGAGTCGACCCAGATGACCCCGCTGGGCCCCAGAGCCCCTGCAGACGCCTGGGACCAGCTGCAACCCAGCGCCGCTGCCCTGCGCATCAAAGACCTGGACTTTTCGGACCTGCTAGACGACGAAGACATTGACGTTTTGGACGTGGACACCTTCGACTCCTCCACCTCCTCCTTCTGCTTAGCTGGCATCCCTCCCCCTCCCCCTCCTCTACCTGGCCTGGCTGCTCCTCCCCCTCCTCCTCCGCCTCCACCAGCCTGTCCAGTCCCACCACCTCCCCCCCCTCCCCCAGGTGCTCCTCCCCCTCCTCCCTCATCCACGTCCTCCCAGAAGAAGAAGAAGCTGGTGAAATTGTTCTGGAAGGAGCTGAAGCAGGCGGACGGACCTCAGAAGTGTCGATTCGGTCAGGGGACGGTGTGGGCATCTCTGGACAAGGTGGCTGTGGACACCACCCGCCTTGAGCACCTGTTTGAATCTAAAGCCAAGGAACTGGCTGTCACCAAGGTAACCAGACCAGTTCTTACCTATGATGACAGATGTGGCTGATTGTGTTGTTAGACAGAAGAAAGTAGAACAGTCGTGGAGCTGAACGTGAGTTTTACAGGGTTCATCCTCTGGGGAGAAAAACAACTGAAACAGAAGCTTCAGCAGCTTAGAGACCTAAAACAGCCATTTACCATTCAGTTTATAACGTGACTCAAAAAATGAAAAGAAGTTTCAAAACCACCAAACTTCAGCAGTGACACAGTCTGGTCACTGACACTAAGCAGTGAGTAAAGCAGGCGACTGATGGACAGAGACGGACAGACTCCGAGTCTCAGGATGTCTCTGTGAGCATAAAGTGGGACTGAGACCTTGTGACCTCAAGGTCACAGGTCACAGGAATATTAGTGGTTAAAATAAAAGAACGTCAAGGTTAAAACTGACTATGTGCATTGTGACAGAAAACATACATTCATTAACATGTGTCGGGGGGTTGTGATAGCAGAAAGGACCTGAGACCAAAAAGTCTGAGATTCTGGTTCTGGACCCAAAGAGGAGCAACGCCATCAACATCGGTATGACCGTCCTGCCGGCCGTCCACGTCATCAGGACCGCCATCCTCAACTTTGACGAGTTTGCCATCAGCAAAGAGGGAATCGAGGTAAAGACCCGAGCTCTGTGCTGATGATTATCACGTTCATCACTGGATAACTAGATTTCAGTAGACCACCGAGATCTAGTTAGACCAGGCCCTGAGAGACTGAAACAGAACTCTCACCCCACCCACCCTGTCTGAGCAGAAGATCCTGACCATGACCCCCACGGAGGAGGAGAAGCAGAAGATCCAGGAGGCTCAGCTGGCCAATCCCGACGTCCCCCTCGGCACAGCGGAGCAGTTCCTCTTCAGTCTGGCCTCCATCAGCGCCCTGATCCCCCGCCTGCAGCTCTGGGCCTTCAAACTCAACTACGAGGCTTTGGAAAAGGTAACGCACACACTGACACGGGAGGTGAGATGTGCCGACTGCTGCCGATTCTGTTTATTCTGACTCTCTTCTTCACAGCCTTCTCAGCATCAGCCACAGTTGGTCAGTGTTTTGTAGACCATTAAGTGTTGGTCAGTGTTTTGTCTGGTGAGACCATTAATCTGAATCTGAGACAGAAGCAACTTCTTTATTATTATTTACCCTGTTTAACATTTAATTTTGTCCTGTACCATGACTGTTTGTTAGTTCAGTGTACAGAGAGGAAGGTCACTGTCTGTGTCCCCATCTGCAGGAGATCGCAGAGCCCCTGTTTGACCTGAAGCTGGGCATGGAGCAGCTGGCCTCCAACCAGACCTTCAAGAGAATCCTGGCAACACTGCTCGCCATTGGAAACTTCCTCAACGGCTCCAACGTGAGAGCACAAACCTCTCTGTGTGTGATTTGATCAGCCTCACTCTCAATTTTCAGAAACTTGCTGAAAACGGAACGTGCTATAAAGTTTGTCTCCTTGACTTTGATATTTTCCTTTCAGCTCACCTGTAAGTCGCTCCGGATAAAAGCGTCTGATTAATGACTACATGTAAAATTGTCTCTTTCCATTAGAGAACAATGTCTGACGTCACACACACAGCTGAGCAGACTGAGCAGACGCTGTGTCCTGTGGAAAGTCTTTCTGCATTAACACAGTAATTAACAATGTTTTCACTTAAAAAGAAAAACCTAACAGATACTAGCAACAAGCGTGTGCATGTTTCAGCGTCTGTTTTTGCTGCATTTCTCTTTGAAATCTACACTCGCTCCACCTCAGTTCAACACAAGCTGAGGGAACAAAAGGAGGGAAATCTGACTGTAACTCTGCAAAGGTGTGGACTGAGCCTCAGCTGAGAGCGATGGCTGTGGGGAAATGGTCAAAGCGACCGAGATGTGTTCTTACATATGACTTGAAAAGCTCTGAACTAGTCCTTTAAATGATCAATTTAAGCTGGGTTCAGCTGACTCTCATTGAAAACAGAACTGTTTTCCCACTGTTCTGATTTTCTACCTGATTTACTGTCGTTTATTTCATTTGGTAAGAAAACTCCAGTAAAACCGGTAGAAATCACCAACTATCTGGTTTTTGAACGTGCGCAGGAAGAGGTCGTTTGTGATTGGTCGTCCTGCAGTGACGTCACCATCCAGTGCTGACTCAGCTCTTCTTGTGTCACGTTCAGGACGGTGGTAAAAGCTTTTCTCATGATCACAGATCAGATCTAAACATAACAGGATTTACGTTCGGTGTGGAGCAGCTGAACTGGTTCAGGTCCGACGGAGCTCGATCTAAACTGTGTTTGCACAGACAACAGTGATTTAATCCGCTCCTGCCTCTGTGTGTGTGTCCAGGCCAAAGGCTTTGAGCTGAACTACCTGGAGAAGGTGGTGGAGGTGAAGGACACAGTCCACCGTCAGTCCCTGCTGCATCACACCTGCAACCAGGTGGTGGAAAATTACCCAGAATCCTCGGACATCTACTCCGAGATCCCCGCCATCACCCGATCTGCCAAAGTACCAGTCCTACCGAATCTCCTCTGTTCTGTGAGTCTGTTCAGGTAACAAGCAGGCGGTGACCAGGTGAGTTTGTGTTTTTTCCCCCCAGGTGGACTTCGAGCTGCTCTCAGAAAACCTGGTCCAGCTGGAGAAACGCTGCAAAGCATCATGGGACAACCTGAAGGTGGTAGCCAAACACGAAACCAAAGCAGTGCTGAAGAACAAGATGACGGAGTTCCTGAAGGACTGTACACAGAGGATCATCATCCTGAAGGTCGTCCACCGGCGGGTCATCAACAGGTCAGAGAGACAGACAGACAGACAGACACAGAGAGACAGACAGACAGACAGACAGACAGAGAGACAGAGAGACAGACAGAGAGAGAGAGACAGAGAGAGACAGACAGAGAGAGACAGACAGAGAGAGACAGACAGAGAGAGACAGACAGACAGACAGAGAGAGACAGACAGAGAGAGACAGACAGAGAGAGACAGACAGAGAGAGAGAGACAGAGAGAGAGAGAGACAGACAGAGAGAGAGAGACAGACAGAGAGAGAGAGACAGACAGAGAGAGACAGACACAGAGAGACAGACACAGAGAGACAGACACAGAGAGACAGACACAGAGAGACAGACACAGAGAGACAGACACAGAGAGACAGACACAGAGAGACAGACACAGAGAGACAGACACAGAGAGACAGACAGACACACAGAGAGACAGAGAGACACACAGAGAGACAGACACAGACAGACAGAGGCAGACACAGAGAGACAGGCAGACACAGAGAGACAGAGGCAGACACAGAGAGAGAGACAGACACAGAGAGAGAGACAGACACAGAGAGACAGACAGACACAGAGAGACAGACAGACACATTCTAGTGAGATGCTGCTGTGGGATTATGTGAAGAAACAAACTGCTGCTGCTCCTGCAGGTTCCACTCCTTCCTGCTGTTCCTGGGTCAGCCGTCCTCCTCGGTCCGGGACATTAAAGTCACCAGCTTCTGTCGGATCATCAGCGAGTTCGCTCTGGAGTATCGCACCACCAGAGAGCGAGTCCTCACCCTCAAACGGAAACGAGCCACTCACCGAGAACGAACCAAGACCAGAGGCAAGATGATCACCGAGGTAAATGATCCAACTGAAGCTTGGTGTGATCCGACAAGTGACCTCCAACGTGAACCCTGTCGATAGGAAACACAAAGACAGAAATGAACTTTACACTTAAAATGCTGTTTGTCTTCTGAGGCCTTCATAATTCCTCCTCCTCGTCCTCTCAGACAGAGAAGTTTTCAGGGGCCGCGTCTCCCGAGGACAGTCCAGCTCCAGTCTCCAGCCCGTCAGAGGTGGCTGCTGGTCAGGAGGAGGAGCACGAGAACATGAAGAACCTGCTGATCAGCAGCAGCAGCGGTCTGACTGTGGACGACAGAGGCCTGAGACGCTCCAGAGCCGTCCGCAGTAAGACTCCGTCTCTTTATCTCAGATCAGATCAGATCAGATCAGATCAGATCAGGTCATCTCCAGAGCTTTCCTTATTCTGACCTCACAACAGAGTTTAGTCCAGTTCTGGTCCTTTTTGACTCTTTGGTTCTTGGTTCCTCAGGTCTGGGCAGAGTGAGTCCATCTGCGGTGTCTGTGGCCAAAGAAGACGGGACCAACTCCCCGGACGATGCCACGGATGAGATCATGGACCGACTGGTTAAGTCCGTTACCAAGAATCCGTCAGACCGACCGTCCAGCCCAAAGGCCCGCAAACGGTCCCGACTCAACAGGAAGTCAAGTAAGTACCAGAGCTGAGGTGCTGAAGAGTCCAGAATAGTTCTCTGGTTCTTTAATGTAAATATGGACGATGACAGTTTTGACGTTGACACTTGACGACGTGAGCTGCTGCCACTGAAAGGAGTCCGCTGGGAGGAAGGATGGATGGATGGATGGAAAAAGAATTAAAGGATGGATGAATAAAGGATGAAAGGACCTCCAGATGAGAGGCTGCGTCCTCCGTTCGGCTTCAGGCCAGTAAACTGGAACAAGGAGCTGCAGACGTAAAGTTCTGCTCGCTAACGTGTTGGTGGGTTTGCTCTTCAGAAGGTCGAGCTGTTCAGCCGGGTTCAGACTCTGTTGAGACACAACAGCAGCTCTGTGTCCAAAACAGGATGAGACCTGTGCAGCTTCATATCTCTGTTGTCACTTCCTCAGTTAATCCTCCACAGCACGAAGGGGTTAAACTTAGAGACAAGATAAGACGACAACAGCAACTCACGGATCCTGTCCGAGCACCGGCCGCGCACAAACCGCTAAACACCGTCCACTGGTTGCCGCAGCAACAAGCAACAAACAGGCAACAAAAGGAAAAAGACAAATTCAGCAGTTAACAGAGAAATCCCCGTTTTTATCTTTGCATTAAAACCGCCTGGAGTTTAGTGTTTTACTGTAAGTTCATTAGAACAGTTAGAGTCAACTCCACCGCAGCTGATGCTGGAAATGTAGCATCTATTAAAATTGAGAACAGAATAGACTAGACTAAACTAGACTAGACTGGAAGAGACTAGACTAGAAGAGACTAGACTAGAAGAGACTAGACTAGAATAAATGGAATAGAATAGAATGCCTTTTTATTGTCACTGTCCACGTATACAATATACATTATATACATGTATGATGAGATTAAAAGCATCTCACTGTTGGTGCAAACATGCATAAATTTAACATAAATAACAATAATAACAGTAGCAGCAGAAGTGATGAATTGTATAATAGTGCAAGTCAAATGAGGTGGTGTACACAAAAAACAGGATACAATCATATCTACATATGCAGGTGGAAAATTGCACAGTGATTGTAAAGTATACAAGGAGGATTTTTATTTTCCTTTTTTTAACATTCAGTAGTTCGGATGGTTCAGTAGGTAGTCAGTGCATATGTGAATTTATGGCAGTGATGGCTTTTGGGAAAAAGCTGTTCTTGAGTCTGTTTGTCCTCGTTCTGTGGCACCTGTAGCGCCTTCCTGAGGGTGACAGGTTGAACAGACCAGAAGCTGGATGGGAACTGTCCTTGATGATGTTCTCCGCTCTGCTGAGGCAGCGGGAGGTGTAAATGTCTGACAGGGAGGGGAGTGGGCAGCCTATGATCTGATTTAACTACTCTCTGAAGCCTCCCTCTGTCTGCTATAGTGCAACTCCCGTACCATAAACTAGACTAGACTAGAATGAACTAGACTAGATTAGAATGAACTAGACTAGACTAGAATGGACTAGACTAGAATGAACTAGACTAGATTAGAATGGACTAGACTAGACTAGAATGAACTGAAATAGACTAGATTAGAATAAACTAGACTAGACATATATACAGAATAATATATGTATTGTAAGAAGTAATATATGTAATATAAGAAGTAATATATGTATTATAAGAAGTAATATATGTAATATAAGAAGTAATATATGTAATATAAGAAGTAATATATTATAAGAAGTAATATATGTAATATAAGTAATACATGTATTATAAGAAGTAATATATGTAATATAAGAAGTAATACATGTATTATAAGAAGTAATATGTAATATAAGAAGTAATATATTATAAGAAGTAATCTATATATTATAAGAAGTAATATATGTAAAATAAGAAGTAATATATTATAAGAAGCAATATATGTAATATAAGAAGTAATTTATTATAAGAAGTAATCTATGTATTATAAGAAGTAATCTATGTATTATAAGAAGTAATCTATGTATTATAAGAAGTAATATACGTATTATAAGAAGTAATATACGTATTATAAGAAGTAATATATGTAATATAAGAAGAATTTATTATAAGAAGTAATCTATGTATTATAAGAAGTAATATACGTATTATAAGAAGTAATATATTACGTATATTACTTCTTATACTACATATAAGAAGTAATATACGTAATATAAGAAGTAATATATGTAGTATAAGAAGTAATATATGTAGTATAAGAAGTAATATATGTAGTATAAGAAGTAAAACGGTGACGGTTGTGGAAACATCCTCAGACACACCGAGTGGTTTTGGTCTCGGTCTCCTTTCTCACTGAATCTGTCCCATGTCTGTGTTTCAGTGAGGAGGACTCTGAAGAGCGGTCTCACTCTGGACGTGGTTCAGGCTCTAGGACTCAACAACACGACAGGAGACAAGGTCTGAGCAGAGACTCGACGGATCAGGTTGAAGAGGCCGAAGCTGCAGGACGTTGACACAGACCCTCTTCGGATCACGTTGGACTGAAAAGATGTTTAAGACGCGTTGAAGTTCCCACGTGATCTTCATCAGCAGCAGAAGTTTTAATGACACGTTAAACACGTTAATGCACCAGTTTTCACTTCATGAACACGTTTAGCTCGTGACACCTTCACCGACGGTTAGAACACGTCACGCCGTTCACGCCGAGCCGAGGAGCTCGGAGCGAATCTTCACTTTTCACTGGTTGGTTCTGAGGAAGAGACAGAAAGCGTGACGCTGAATGTTCCTCTGATTACTTAGAATCTATTCACAGAATGATCACTTCTTCTTTTACTAGCTGTGGTTAAACGTCTGGACCGAGGGTGGAGGTTCACCAGGTCACTGACCAGGTCAGTGACCAGGTACAAGGTGTGGAACACGTCTCTGCTTCAGCTCTGCAGTCTGTTTTAAAGCTTCTTCACAGAACATGAACAGTTTATTGAGGTGGATTTAATGACTGTAATAAAGTGTTTTAATTTATTCCTGTCTCCTGACTCTTAAATCGTCAAACTGTCGCTGACGGTGAGGAATCGTGTCCTCGTGTCCATCAGGGGGACGTTTGAGCTGAAAATAACGGCGTCCTACAAAAACCAAAGGAGATGCTTCACATCACCTTAGATTTGATTTCAAGCTGCTGACTGAGCTCACAGAACCGGTCCTGTGGAGTCCGACTGTTTTCTTATTAAAAACCAAAACGATGTCGTCATCACCACAGTACTACCCGCACGTGGCCCTGTGGGGGCCCGGCCCCTGACACTGCTGATCACCTGGGGAAGTAGTACTCAGTACTGTGAGTGAAGTAAAAGCAGCAGTACTACAGTTTCAGCTGATCCTCAGTGAAGTCGTGATGCAGACGGGTCCATTTCAGAACCATGCGACTTTGGATGTGGCTAAAACCTTCAGTAAAGTAGTAGTAGTAGTAGTAGTAGTAGTAGTAGTACTAGTAGTAGTAGTAGTAGTAGTAGTTACTTTACGCCGCAGCTGCAAACGTGTTCATTCAGCGGTATGGATTAAATACACTGTACAGTACATTGAATTGTGTATTTTTACTTCACTGAGGTTTGAATGCAGTACTTTTTACTTTAGATTTGCTTTATGTTGTTGTACTAGTATTTAAATCCCCCCCCCCCCCCCCCCCCCCCCCCCCCCCCCCGCCTCTAACTAACTGGATCTGGATCTGGGTCCTGCTCCGTACAGAGGATGGATGGATGGAGTCTGTGTCTGAGCTCCACCCGCTGCAGTTTGTGGACTTCACCTGCAGGGTCTCCGTCTCTTTAAAGGGGGACTGGGCGGGTCACATGTCCAGCTCCGGTGTCCCCTCCTCCGTGTCTTACCGGAGCCTGTGTGTGGGAGTGTTGATGTTGGAAACCGGAGCCGGCCTCCCTCCCTCCCTGACTCCCTCCCTCCCTGACTCCCTCCGCTGCTCCGTCCTGTCCGAGTGTCGCTGTGTATAAAAGGCCGGAGGATGTCAGCCCGCTGAGCTCCGGGGAAAGATGCTGCTGCTCGGTCTGATGCTGCTGCTGCTGCCGGCCGCCGCCGCCGACCTACCGGGGACGAGCGCTCCTCCGCTCCGGGGGCCGGGACTCGGCTTTTCTCCTCCGGTCCCCGCCTCTCCCTCCGCCCCGCCGCTCCTCCTCTCGCAGCCCGGGGCGGAATTCGGCTCGCCCGGCGTAGTCTTGGCCCGGTCCGCGGCGGAGGAACCGGCCGGTCCCGGAGAAGAGGAAGAGGGGGGAGAGCATCATCATCACGGCGGCGGGTACCGGGTGGTCCAGTGGGAGTGGAGCTACGTCCAGACTCCGTACATCATCGCCATCTGGCTCCTGGTGGCCAGCGTGGCCAAGATCTGTAAGTCTGCCCTCTGGGTGTGGGTACTGGACCAGGACCAGGTCGGGAACTTCACTCTTAGAACTACTACTAATAATGAATAGACCCAGACCAGACCCAGACTAGAACTTCACTGGTATAAATACTGGACCCAGACTAGAACTTCACTGGTAGTAACTAGTGGACCGGGAACCAGACTGGATCCTAATGACTGGAGTCTGACCTACTCGAGGAGGTTCAGTATTTAGTAATGATTCACACCAAATGATCCGGTTCTATTGTGGGTCGCTGTGTTGATCAGTGACGGGTTAAAGGCCGATTCAGCTTCTAACAGTGTGAAACTGATCATCACAGTGGACAGACTGGACCATTTGACCCAGGTTCAAAGAGGTTTCACCTCCACACCGGTGCACGAGCAGACGACCAAAGTGCTGCTCCTCTCGGTCAGGTCCCAAATCAAACTACAGGAACCACAGAGAACTTTATGGAACTGGGACAAACAGACAGCCGTGTTTTTTCATCCAGAGTGGAGCATCTTACTTTATGAACCCATCTTTAGACCAGTGTAAACAGAAATGTTAATTAAATCCAATTTATCGTCTGAACCAATAAAACATTGTTAATCATTAGTACAGCAACCAGTTAATAAGTAACGTGCAGTAGGGAAAGTACTACCAATATATAATATCACAGTGTACAAATACTGTAAGAGTTCCGACTATACTTCTCACAGTACTGACATCGACATGTACAAATACTGTAAGAGTTCCGACTATACTTCTAACAGTACTGACATCGACATGTACAAATACTGTAAGAGTTCCGACTATACTTCTAACAGTAGTGACATCGACATGTACAAATACTGTAAGAGTTCCGACTATACTTCTAACAGTACTGACATCGACATGTACAAATACTGTAAGAGTTCCGACTATACTTCTAACAGTACTGACATCGACATGTACAAATACTGTAAGAGTTCCGACTATACTTCTCACAGTAGTGACATCAGCATGTACAAATACTGTAAGAGTTCCGACTATACTTCTAACAGTACTGACATCGACATGTACAAATACTGTAAGAGTTCCGACTATACTTCTCACAGTAGTGACATCGACATGTACAAATACTGTAAGAGTTCCGACTATACTTCTCACAGTACTGACGTCGACATGTACAAATACTGTAAGAGTTCCGACTATACTTCTCACAGTACTGACATCGACATGTACAAATACTGTAAGAGTTCCGACTATACTTCTAACAGTACTGACGTCGACATGTACAAATACTGTAAGAGTTCCGACTATACTTCTCACAGTACTGACATCGACATGTACAAATACTGTAAGAGTTCCGACTATACTTCTCACAGTACTGACATCGACATGTACAAATACTGTAAGAGTTCCGACTATACTTCTCACAGTACTGACGTCGACATGTACAAATACTGTAAGAGTTCCGACTATACTTCTCACAGTACTAAACCAGCTTCACAGATCTGATTCATTCTGACAAACTGAACCTCGTTTCTTCGTGTTAATAACGACGCACACGGAGCGAGTTGGTTCTGATGGTTCTCTGTGGGTCAGCACCAGTTGTTGGTCCTGATGGTTCTCTGTGGGTCAGCACCAGTTGTTGGTTCTGATGGTTCTCTGTGGGTCAGCACCAGTTGTTGGTTCTGATGGTTCTCTGTGGGTCAGCACCAGTTGTTGGTCCTGATGGTTCTCTGTGGGTCAGCACCAGTTGTTGGTTCCTATAGTTTTCTGTGGGTCAGCACCAGTTGTTGGTCCTGATGGTTCTCTGTGGGTCAGCACCAGTTGTTGGTCCTGATGGTTCTCTGTGGGTCAGCACCAGTTGTTGGTTCTGATGGTTCTCTGTGGGTCAGCACCAGTTGTTGGTTCCTATAGTTTTCTGTGGGTCAGCACCAGTTGTTGGTCCTGATGGTTCTCTGTGGGTCAGCACCAGTTGTTGGTTCCTATAGTTTTCTGTGGGTCAGCACCAGTTGTTGGTCCTGATGGTTCTCTGTGGGTCAGCACCAGTTGTTGGTCCTGATGGTTCTCTGTGGGTCAGCACCAGTTGTTGGTTCTGATGGTTCTCTGTGGGTCAGCACCAGTTGTTGGTTCCTATAGTTTTCTGTGGGTCAGCACCAGTTGTTGGTCCTGATGGTTCTCTGTGGGTCAGCACCAGTTGTTGGTTCTGATGGTTCTCTGTG
Source organism: Anabas testudineus (assembly GCF_900324465.2). NCBI lineage: Eukaryota > Metazoa > Chordata > Actinopteri > Anabantiformes > Anabantidae > Anabas > Anabas testudineus. The sequence continues at coordinate 588,424 of NC_046612.1, read as the reverse complement.
GGTCAGCACCAGTTGTTGGTCCTGATGGTTCTCTGTGGGTCAGCACCAGTTGTTGGTCCTGATGTTTCTCTGTGGGTCAGCACCAGTTGTTGGTTCTGATGGTTCTCTGTGGGTCAGCACCAGTTGTTGGTCCTGATGATTCTCTGTGGGTCAGCACCAGTTGTTGGTCCTGATGGTTCTCTGTGGGTCAGCACCAGTTGTTGGTTCTGATGGTTCTCTGTGGGTCAGCACCAGTTGTTGGTTCCTATAGTTTTCTGTGGGTCAGCACCAGTTCTGATCTTTTTGAATATTCCCGTCCACCCGTGTTGGTTCTGATGGCTAACACAGAGAAGATCTGTGATGTCGTTCCACTCGTTAGCAGTAGCAGACACTAAAGTACTCGAGGTAACGTACTGTACTACGCAGTACTTGTACGTGCTGAGACATGAGACACGAGAAGCTGCTGACAGAGTGAGATGCTGCTTGTTTTGTACATTTCTGTCCTCTAGTGACCGAATTGTCGGTGTGCAGCTTTAATTAGAGACGGATGCATTCAGCCCGGCTCCGTCCACAGGGAATCATCCAAACTCAGATGATTCTGCAGAACTGATGTCAGAACCAGTACAGGCCTGCAAAGAAGAGAGTGCAGCACGTGGAGTTTCTCAGAGGAGGAACTGCTCCTGTGTCACACAGCAGTGCTTGATTTCAACCTAATGTGCTTAAACACATCACTGCGATGAGTTTAAATGAGCTTTAATGACGAGAGGAAAATCAGAGTCTGAGCTGCTGAATGCTCTGTGTTTCTGTCCTCACCGTCCGTCTGGTGAGTGGGAGGCTCAGCTGTGTGCGTTTGGATCTACTGCAACCTGTCGTGCGCGTGTGTGTCTGTGTGTGCACATTGGTTTGTGTACAAAGAAAAAATAAGCGATGAAAGTTATAACCTTAAATTTTAGTCAGGATTCAGGTTCATGTTGGAGCCATGCTGCTGCGTTCTAGTCCGAGTCTGAAAATGGGAATTCCCAGCGTCTGCAAGGTCACGGACAGAGTGAGTCTGTCCACAGGAAACAGACTGGTTCAGCTGCAGCAGGGAGTTCTCTGAGCAGCAAGTCTTTTAACCCGTGTTGAACTTGATGCTGCTGATAACGTGAATGTTTGAGTCCAGCTTCGTTCCACGTGCGATGAGTGTATGACGTCACCGTGGGAAACATTTTACTGAATTTATTCTCAGCACTCTACAGTGAATTGATAAAGAATCGTTTTCATCACGTGTCCATCTGTCAACATGTTAAGATGTTATAAACTGATCTAAACATTTTAACACATTTGAACATCTTTTTACATCAGTGCCTCTTCTCCCTCACGCCGAGCTCGTGATGCCACAGGACAGGGCTGCAGCTCCGGATGCTGAGAATGATCCGAGCTGCAGTTTGTCACCTGCTGATGGTGAACATGTTCAGCTGAAGGTCTGTTTCTGACAGATTTATGAGGCCACACATTCACCAGGTTCTGTTTTAAATCTCTGTGGATTTTATGTGGGAAATGGCACATGGCGCCGTTGATGCTCTACAGAGACGCATCACTTCAGGCTTTGATGTGTTTCTTCCTCATGTTGATTCATGAGCAGTGTCACCGTTTGTCCAAGTTGTGTGTGTGTGTGTGTGCGCACATGTATGGTGAGGGCCAGTTTGACGTCAGTAGCATCATTGTGAGGACACGTTGTCTGGTCGTCACTCCTTCAAAGGGCTGTTTGAAGGTTTAGATTCAACAGGGACTCAGTAAGTTGGTTGAGGTTAGCGTGGGGGTTGAAGATGGGAGGGTTGTAATTCGTTACGTCATTGATTGAAGTAGAGTAGGGTTATCAGACTGGTTGATCGGGAGGACTATGTACAATTACAAAGATCTGTAACGATTTCAAATCCAGAGTTCGCGAAACAGTTCACCTCTATTAAGGGAACTGGGGGCTGCTCACTGGTGGGGCTGATGAGTGACTGGGAAACTGGGGAGCATCAGGTGGCTGAAGTGGTCGGAGATAAGAGAGTCGGTAAACAGGTGGAGACAGGCAGAGAGCGAATGAACGATCGTAACCCTGAGGCAGATGTAGACTGACGCACGTGGTGCGGCCACATCGATGCAATCAGCTTGTTCAGCGAAGGTCCTGCTGATTCCAGTAGTTTACAACAACACGGCTCAATGAAGGACAGAATCCAACAAAGGCTCTGAACCTCCACCCTAAATAAAAAATAGTAGCTGAGGTGATGCTAAGCAGTAGTAAACACTTCTGACACTTTACTATATACAATGAAAAATCAGCCATTCACACAGTTTCAACATTTGATTTGTTGATATTTAAGTCAGATAGAGGTTTTAAATGATTTATCAAATCATCATTTAAGTCACAGGTTTTCTGGTTTGTACAATTTATTCCAGGATTCTGACGTCTTAACTGTGTCCGGTAGGTGTTTCTGCTCAGTTATACAGTAGCACAAAGAGTTCTCCATCCTCCTATGTAATTCAATTTCACTGTCACACGGTAATAACACTGGTACATGAGACCCTTACTCATCACTCGTCTGGGATCCACTGTATTGTGGCTCAATAATTCCTTTGTCGGTTCTGACTGACACAGAACCAAACCATTGTATTTGCCACTACTTGTGTCACGGGTTCCAGCTCTGGAATCTTGCTGCTGAGCGATCAACCCTGAACTGACTTCATCTCCCTGTAACACTGGAGCTATGCTTTTTTCTCCTGACCCAACATACCTGTATGTATCTGACCAATAGGCAGCTCCAGAACCACCACACACAGAATCACCTGTTCTGGTTCCTGGTTAGAAATATGAGCCTAAGTCAACAGGAGAGCTGAAGCCAGTTGTGGTGATGTGTGTTTGCCAAAAGGGTCAGCGTCAGCTCGTGCCACTTTAAAGGAATAATAGGTTTAAAAGATGACACCAAGCATTAGTTCGTTGACCCCACTCTGTTGTCCTGCAGTGTTCCACTTCTCACAGCGGTTCACCACCGTCGTCCCAGAGAGCTGCATGCTGATCCTGCTGGGTCTGGTCCTTGGCGGGATCGTCCTCATAGCCAATAAGAAACAGCTGTACCAGCTAGAGCCCGCCCTCTTCTTCCTCTTCCTGCTGCCAACTATCGTGGGCGACGCCGGCTACTTCATGCCAGCTCGCCTCTTCTTCGACAACCTGGGAGCCATCCTGACGTACGCCGTGGTGGGAACGCTGTGGAACGCCTTCTGCACTGGGTTCTGCTTGTACACCGCCAAACTGCTGGGGGTCATAGGTCAGTTACTGATGGTCAGAGGTCAGTTACTGAAGGTCAAGGGTTAGTTACTGATGGTCATGTGTCAGTTACTGAAGGTCAAAGGTCAGTTACTGATGGTCACTGGTTAGTTATTGAAGGTCAAAGGTCAGTTATTGATGGTAACAGGTCAGATTACTGAAGGTCACGGGTCAGTTACTGATAGTCACGGGTCAGTTACTGAAGGTCAAAGGTCAGTTACTGATGGTAACAGGTCAGATTACTGAAGGTCATGTGTCAGTTAGTGAAGGTCAAAGGTCAGTTACCGAAGGTCACGGGTCAGTTACTGAAGGTCAGAGGTCAGTTATTGATTGTAACAGGTCAGATTACTGAAGGTCAGTTACTGAAGGTCAAAGGTCAGTCTATGAAGAAGCATGACTGTATGTTTTCTGTTTCCTTTTGCTGTGTGTGCAGATGAGCGCGTACAGGCCGACCTGATGGACTTCCTGCTGTTCGGGGCGCTGATCTCGGCTGTCGACCCCGTGGCGGTGCTGGCCGTGTTTGAGGAAGTTCACGTTAACGACACGCTCTTCATCATCGTGTTTGGAGAGTCGCTGTTGAATGACGCTGTCACTGTGGTGAGACATACACACACACACACACACAGGGAACAAAAGAGGTGAATGCATGAACATACGTAAACACACACCTCGGCATATGAAGTCTGGTGTGTTGCTATGACAACAGAGAGGCTTACATCGCCAGTAATGACTTCAGCGAAGTGTTGGAACAACGTGTGTGAGCAGTGTTCGATTTATTTTCGTGTATCTTTGGATCACTGTGTCTTTTCTTTCAGTGAAGGAATATTAACAGTCACTTTATACAGAGGGCTAAAAAGTCCAAGGGCTCACTTGACGTTGTCCATTTGTGAATTGTTGGGCAGGTAGATGGTTGTTTTGTAGATGTAGTATTGTTTAGTATCAGTATTCAAACAGTACAAGTATATGTGGTAATATTTTTGCTCTTTCTTTTTGGCAGCAGATCTTTTTGTAACATTTTGTGGAGAACTGTTTAACTGTATAATGACGTTGTTGTGAGAGACTGATTGAATTGAAGGCTCAGAGTGGCTGTACATTAGCACAGCCTGAAGAAAACAGCAGGATGCTCCTTGACTGCTCAGAAGTTTCCCACAGTAACATCAAGATGTTCAATGACGGACAGGCGGCAGCAGGAAGAGCAAAACCTCCACAGAACTCCACCAGGTCTGAAGAGATTGAAAAGGCTCAGAAAAAAACGTTCTGAGCAGATTAACACTGCAGTTTTCTAATCCTCAGCAGCACTCAGAATGTGAGCTAATTCCTTCAGATGGAAAAAATCAAAGTGTGGGAATGCTGCTCCTCTGACCTGCAACCCCACAAAGACGGAAAAAAGAAAAGGGACAGAGGGCGTCTTGTTTCCCATGCTCAGTGGAGCAGAGACAAATGCTTCTGTGTCATTTTATCATCTTAGTTTTACAGTAAATCACATTAATGTGAATAGTTACACACGAGATGATGCGTCTTCTGTGAGAACTGCTGGGACCTTTACTCAATGTTAACAATAACTGGTGGGATCAGACTAAAACACTATTCATATACGTCGATCCGGAACATTTACAGTTTAGAGATGATACAGAATCATTCAGTAAAACACAAAGAGCCAGTAAAACTCAATAACAGTAAATATTAAAGTGCACTAATTTACAGCAGACTCGTAGTCCGAGATTTTAATCATCATCACGAGGAAAATTCATGAAGTTATAATTTTACAGGAAAAAATAATATTTCGAGATTAAAGTCAGATTATTTACTGGGTGATGTTTAAGTTTGTCATGAGAGTAAATTGTCAGTATTATATCCCAGAAACACTTTTGTTTTTCTGTCAAACCTCTGTGGCCCTGACACTAACCAGGTTTCACTTCCCGGTGTCTGACAAGGGAAGAAGGTGACATCTGTAGACTGTCCTCTGACAACAGGAAACACTGCACCTTCTCTTTTCTGCAGGTTTTATATAAAGTCTACATTTCCTTTGTGGAAGTGGGAGCAGTGAACGTTCTGACTGCAGATTATTTCAAAGGAGTTGGTGAGTCCACAGAAACCAACACAATAAATTCTGACTCCAATCTTCTCTTACTCCCCTCACTCTTCCTCCTCTTACTCTGCAGCCTCCTTCCTCATCGTCAGTATTGGGGGGACTCTGGTGGGTCTGGTTTTTGCTGTCATCCTGGGCTTCATCACCCGTTTTACCAAGAAGGTTCGAATCATCGAGCCGCTCTTTGTCTTCCTCCTGGTCTACCTGGCCTATCTGACGGCCGAGCTCTTCTCCCTGTCTGCCATTCTGTCGTAAGTCTGTCCACTCAGCAACCGGATCAACCACCACGAGCTGTTTTGCAGCTGTACCGATAAAAATGTCGAGAGCGGTTAATTCACATCTTATCAGATCTGATCACAGTCTCAGCTGCTGATTCAGATTTTCAGCATCTCTGCACGGCGTAGTAAAAACAGAATGAATATTAAGCAGTCAAGGTGAAGCTGCAAGGAGTGACACAGATGCACCCACGTAGATGCACCTGTTCCAACACGAACAGCCAAACAAACTGCAATCACTACTGTGTGTGTATAACGATGTGAAGGTCAGATACGATTGTGAAGCTCGAAGCTGCACGTTAGCAGTGATGGTTTAATCTCACAGAGAAGATATAATAGGAACAGTTGAAATCGTTGCTGTGCCTCCTGATTAGGCCAGGTGATAAACAGGTCATCTGTCCCTCTCTCTCTTCAGGATGACCTTCTGCGGCATCGGAGCCAATAAATACGTGGAGGCCAACATTTCCCAGAAGTCTCGGACAACGGTAAAGTACACGATGAAGACTCTGGCCAGCATCGCTGAAACCATTATCTTCATCTTCCTGGGGATCTCAGCTGTGGACAAATCCAAGTGGGCCTGGGACACGGGCCTGGTGTCCTGCACCCTTGTCTTCATCTTCGTCTTCAGAGCTGTCGGTCTGTCTCTTAGGTTCTCTTTTCTCTTTTCCTCAGGCAGCTGAGAAAGTTCCCATAAATACAGAACAATAAATGTATGTAATGTAAGCATGTATTCTGAAATCTGGTCAGAGGAGAAGAAGAAAGAAAACGATGTGCCAGGAATATAGTCTGTCTCTACATATTCTCTGTTCTCATGGGGCAGATGAAAATTCCTGGAGACCACTTACATCACCATGATCCAGAATTTGACATTTTAGTTTCACACCTGACAAAGTTTGTGATGCTGATGTCTGCTCTTTACTGATCAGGTGAAAATGTCACTGATCTCAGACTGAGGAAAACGCTCCATGTTAGTAATCCGGCTTCTCTGAAGTGCTCCTAACCATAAGGTGTTGTTGTCCTGACCTTTAATAACCTCTGTGCTCCAGGTGTTATCGGTCAGACCTGGATACTGAACCGTTTCCGCCTTGTCCCATTGGACAAGATTGACCAGGTGGTGATGTCGTACGGCGGCCTGCGAGGAGCAGTGGCGTTCGCTCTGGTGGTGCTGCTGGACGGCGAGCAAGTCAAAGCCAAAGATTACTTTGTTGCCACGACGATTGTGGTCGTCTTCTTCACTGTCATGTTTCAGGTAGGAGCCTCGCTGCTTCCTGTCCAGAGTCTCTGATAGTACGTATACACAAACAGATTTCTGTCACTTCCCTGTGAACAGCTGGAGTCAACATGTGTTCAGGTCTGTAAGGATATTACAAGTCTGTGAGGATATTACAGGTCTGTGAGGATGGTGCAGGTCTGTGAGGATGGTGCAGGTCTGTGAGGATGGTGCAGGTCTGTGAGGATGGTGAAGGTCTGTGAGGATGGTGCAGGTCTGTAAGGATGGTGAAGGTCTGTGAGGATGGTGCAGGTTTGTAAGGATGGTGAAGGTCTGTGAGGATGGTGCAGGTCTGTAAGGATGGTGAAGGTCTGTGAGGATGGTGCAGGTCTGTAAGGATGGTGCAGGTCTGTGAGGATGGTGCAGGTCTGTAAGGATGGTGCAGGTCTGTGAGGATGGTGAAGGTCTGTGAGGATGGTGCAGGTCTGTGAGGATGGTGAAGGTCTGTGAGGATGGTGCAGGTCTGTGAGGATCATCAGTTCTTGATCAGATCATCAGTTCTTTATTGCAGGTCTTCTGAGATCTCTTCTTTCATTCTTTCAGCTCGTGAACATCACAGCTGTTTGAGTGTTCCTATAAATCACAGTAGCTCTAAACCACACCTCCATTCTCATTTCATTGATTAGACTCCAGGTTTGCTAAAACTTGAATCCAGCTGGTGTTTAGCGTTTCACTTACTTTTTCCACCATCACTCTTTGTTTAATGGGTGTATTAAAAGACATGAAATATCAGGACTGTACAGCCCAAAAAAGTAAAACTACGGAAGCTTTTGATCAAAATCAGGTTCAGGTCTGTGTCAAGTCTGTGCAGTCCGCTGTGTTTATTCTAAAAGTCTGTTTTGTATATTTGTTAGTCCTCAACAAGTTAGACGATGCTGTTCACGGGGGCTCGGACACAGGAACAGTTCAGTGAACTAGTGTTTGTTTAGGTCCAAATGTGTAAATAGTCACTAAATCTCAGCTGTGTACTTAACTTCCAGAAGTTTCTTCATCACAGACGGCAGATGATGAGCTTGGTTCCTGTTTGTTGGAACCTGTAGTCGTCAAAACGAGACTTAATTAATCCTAGAAAACAGAAACAGTCTCTTCATGTGGCCTCTCTGTTAATTAGGGGAAAGTTCTCTCGTATTGAAAAGATGAAGATGAGATGAGTCTGAAGATGATCGTGAACATCTGAGTGTTTGTTTTTAACTCGATGGAGTAAAAGTGAATCAGAAGGAAAACATCAGGAACACGTGAAAGTGTTCCCACAGCAGCTCCACCAGCAGTGATTCACACTGCAGGTCTGTGTCTCCAGCTGTGTAGGGAGCAGGAAACAATCAATCGATCAATAATCAATAGATCAGAAAAGGACACTGGAGATTGGATCCTGCAGCTTGGAAAGAAACGAGACAGTGAAGAGCCCCTGGGGGAAGGAGAGGGAGGGTGGAGCTTATCACCTCGTTAGGATGAGGTGATGATGGAGGAGGGGGTGGGCTAAGTAATCTTCCGAAACTGAGAGTGTGGGGTCAAATGTGACAGGTCACGTGCTGATGACAGTGAATATTCCTGAGTCGATTCCCAGGATCGTTTGTGTTCACAGCACAGGACGAAGAGCGACAGAGCGAACAGGTGCATGTGAAGGTGCTCACTCAAGTCTCTGCAGACCTGGTCCCAGTGGGCTTAAACTAAAGCCTGCTTCATCACACACTGTGCTGCTGTGTCAGTGAACACACCTGTTAGAGGAGCCGGTCAAAAGCTTGGTGAGCAGCTGTCACTGAAACCCGAAGAGCAGCCGAGTCTCTGACTTAGACGTTCAATACTGTAACATGGAAATAGAAAGAGAAATATCAGAGTCGGAGGAGACACCAACCGACCGGGCTGCAGACGGGAGCACGAGGCCGCAGGTCGTCATTACTGAGACACACTGTTAATAATAAACCGATCCTCACAAAACAGCTTTCGTCAGATTTGTCCTCAGATGATCATCAGCGGTGTCACTTTGTCTCAAAAAGAAAGACAAACTCTGTCTCTTTAGGTCATTAGTGTAACTCAGGGTTCACTTACTTTTCCTGCCACATGCACATTTGTTTTCTCAAAGAGCAGAACCTTCTCCGACGTGTTGACGTTTGTCGTTTCAGGGTCTGACCATCAAACCTCTGGTAAAGTGGCTCAAAGTTCCTCGTTCCACTAACAGGAAGCCGACCATCAACGAGGAGATCCACGAGAGAGTGAGAACACGACAACAACTTCCTCCGTTCTTCTTCTTCTTCTTCTCCTCCTCCTCCTCTTCCTTCTTCTTCTTCTTCTCCTCCTTCTCCTCCTCCTCTTCCTTCTTCTTCCTCTCCTCCTCTTCCTTCTTCTTCTCCTCCTCCTTCTTCTTTTCCTTCTCCTCCTTCTTCTCCTCCTCCTCCTCTTCCTTCTTCTTCTCCTCCTTCTTCTTTTCCTTCTCCTCCTTCTTCTCCTCCTCCTCCTCCTCTTCCTTCTTCTTCCTTTACTCCTCTTCCTTCTTCTTCTCCTCCTTCTTCTTCTTTCCCTTCTCCTCCTTCTTCTCCTCCTCCTCCTCCTCTTCCTTCTTCTTCCTTTCCTTCTCTTCCTTCTTCTTCTTCTCCTCCTCCTCCTCTTCCTTCTTCTTCTTCTTCTTCTCTTCTCCTCCTTCTCCTCCTCCTCTTCCTTCTTCTTCCTCTACTCCTCTTCCTTCTTCTTGTCCTCCTTCTTCTTCTTTTCCTTCTTCTTCTCCTCCTCCTCCTCCTCTTCCTTCTTCTTCCTTTCCTCCTCTTCCTTCTTCTTCTTCTTCTTCTCCTCCTCCTCCTCTTCCTTCTCCTCCTCCTCTTCCTTCTTCTTCTTCTTCTCCTCCTCCTCTTCCTTCTTCTTCTCCTCCTCCTCTTCCTTCTTCTTCTTCTCCTCCTCCTCTTCCTTCTTCTTCTCCTCCTTCTTCTTCTTTTCCTTCTCCTCCTTCTTCTTCTTCTCCTCCTCCCCTTCCTCCTCTTCCTTTTTCTTCTTCTTCTCCTCCTCCTCCTCTTCCTTCTCCAGACAGTCCAGAGACTCCAACTGGTAGCTCCACCTGCTGCAGGTGATGTTTTGTGTCTTTGTCCAGGCGTTCGACCACATCCTGACAGCAGTGGAGGACATCGCAGGACTTCAGGGATACCACCACTGGAGAGACAAGTGAGTCTCTGCAGTCACGTCGTAGTAACCCTTCATCCTATTACTGTTCTACTTTTAGTAACTGACAGTGAACAGCAGGGGGAGTCGTACACTGTGAAGTAAACAGCAGTTTAGTATCCACAAGTATCCAAGTATCCACAGGTATCCACAAGTATCCAAGTATCCACAAGTATCCAAGTATCCACAGGTATCCACAAGTATCCAAGTATCCACAAGTATCCAAGTATCCACAGGTATCCACAAGTATCCACAAGTATCCAAGTATCCACAGGTATCCACAAGTATCCAAGTATCCACAAGTATCCACAAGTATCCAAGTATCCACAGGTATCCACAAGTATCCAAGTATCCACAAGTATCCACAAGTATCCAAGTATCCACAAGTATCCAAGTATCCACAGGTATCCACAAGTATCCACAAGTATCCACAAGTATCCAAGTATCCACAGGTATCCACAAGTATCCAAGTATCCACAGGTATCCACAAGTATCCAAGTATCCACAAGTATCCAAGTATCCACAAGTATCCACAAGTATCCAAGTATCCACAAGTATCCAAGTATCCACAGGTATCCACAAGTATCCACAAGTATCCAAGTATCCACAGGTATCCACAAGTATCCACAAGTATCCACAAGTATCCAAGTATCCACAGGTATCCACAGGTATCCACAAGTATCCACAGGTATCCAAGTATCCAAGTATCCACAAGTATCCAAGTATCCACAGGTATCCACAAGTATCCAAGTATCCACAAGTATCCAAGTATCCACAAGTATCCACAAGTATCCAAGTATCCACAAGTATCCAAGTATCCACAGGTATCCACAAGTATCCACAAGTATCCAAGTATCCACAGGTATCCACAAGTATCCACAAGTATCCACAAGTATCCAAGTATCCACAGGTATCCACAGGTATCCACAAGTATCCACAGGTATCCAAGTATCCAAGTATCCACAAGTATCCAAGTATCCACAAGTATCCACAGGTATCCAAGTATCCACAAGTATCCAAGTTCCAGTAAAAGTACATGTACTGTACCCCTCTCTCCCTCTCTCCCTCTCCCTCTCACCCCACCCCGTCTCTCTCTCTCTCTCTCTCTACCTGTCTACCTCTCTCAGGTGGGAGCAGTTTGATAAGAACTACCTGAGTAAGCTGCTGCTGAGGAAGTCTGTGTACAGGAAGAGTGAGCTGTGGGAGGCCTATCAGAAGATCAACATCAGAGACGCCATCAGCGTCATCGACCAGGTGGGAGACGAGGGCGGGGTCTGAATGTTTCATGATTTGCATCCTGGAAAAACCTCCAGTCCACGAACTTATCCTAAAAACGCGTATGATTGGTCCAGTGGTCCTGCTGCGTTCAGGGTAGAGCTCCGCTAATGTCCTGGACAAGTTTCTCTAAAACCCAGGAGGACGAGCGCTTATTAAATGTTCTGCACCTATATGGTGCTTTTCTACCTAACTGGTACTCAAAGCGCTTTACACTGCGTCTCATTCACCCATTCACACACCGATGGCAGAGCTGCTATGCAGCTGACCTGACTCACCGGGGGGAACTTGGGGTTCAATATCTTACCCAAGGACACTTTGGCATGTGACATGGACGCCGGGAATCGAACCACCAATCCTGTGATTGGCAGACAACTGCTCTACCTATTGAGCCACAGCCACCCCAAATATTAGAATTTTAGTTATTAGAACCACATTCAAAATCAAACCATTGGTGAATATTTAAATGATTGATCTTAGGGATTGTACTACTGACCTTTAACCTTTGACCTGTGTATCTGCGTGTAGGGTGGGAACGTCCTGACCTCAGCCAGACTCTCTCTGCCCTCGATGGCCAGCAGAGCCTCGTTCCCTGAAGTCACCAATGTCACCAACTACCTGTGAGTCACATGACTGTTATTAAAGGGCCAGACCGGGACTTATTGTCTGGGCTGAAACCAGCGATGACGCGTGTCACTCACTGTCTCTTGGTTCACTTGATTCCTCCACGTTGTTCCAAAAGTCGTCAGTGAGTTCCTTCATTAGGAAAAGTCTGAGCTGAGTCCCAGCTCTCAGCTAACTGCATGTTGTTGCCGTGTTGCTGCAGGCGTGAGAATGGCAGCGGTGTGTGTCTGGACCTCCAGGTGATTGATAACGTCCCTGGAGCCAAAGTGGAGGAGGACACAGAGACACACCATGTCCTTGCTGAGAACCTGTACAAACCCAGGAGACGGGTAACACACACACACACACACACACACACACAGCACTGTACAGCACTGAGGTTTCAGTTTTTTATCACTGGTTTCATTAGAAGCTAAAGTGGAGCGGACGCTTCCTGTGACATCAGATGTGAGAACAGCGCAGAGAGAAACTGTTCGCTCCGACCAGACAGTCAGAGAGCAGGAGGTGGTGGAGACTAAAACAGAGCTAAAATGAAGATGGTTCATTAACATGTTGTTAATCCCAGCTGTTTCGAAACGTACAGAACATTTACACTGAGCCTACATCAGTTCCACCCATTTCTCCTGCTGTGTAAACTGACAGTCGGTGTTGTTGGTGTTCAGTATCAGTCCCACTACAGCCGTCACTTCATGCCTCTGGGGGAGAAAGAGCGCCAGGACCGGGAGGTGTTTCAGAGGAACATGAGGAGCCGCATGGAGACGTTCAAATCCACCCGGTACAAACGGCACAAGAAGGAGCGCAGTTTCAAGAAGGCAAGACACGTGCGCCGCAGACGTTTATTCTTTGATTCTTCTTTGATTGTCGGGTTTTACTGCAGGAGGTGTTTCTGAGAGTTTCTGACACAGTGAGCTTCAGCAGCTGGGAGGCTTTAGAGGCTCTGAACCAACATCAGTGTTTCTGACAGTACATTATACAAGTTTGATTATTATATTATTATATTTAACAGTAACTAAAGCTGTCAGGTTTATTACCTGAGTAAATGGGACCTGAAAACACAGAGTTTCTCTTCCCGTGTGCTGATTCCTGAACTTGCTGCAGGTTTAACTCACATCGTTGTTCTGCCCTGCTTTCACCAGAGGAGAGGATCCGATGCCAAGGAGGACAGCAGTGACAAACCCAGACGCAACGTCAGCTGGCAGGACAAAGGTAGACGCCGATTGGAGATAATCAGAATCAAAGAGAGCTGCTGCTGAGGGTGAAACAGCTGAAATCTTAATACTTTCACACCTGGACAAATTCCTGAGTGTGGATTACTGTGCTGTTTGTCATGTTGCATGGACGAACCAGTAGCAGAGAGGAAATACTTCCTCACTGGTCCCAATAAAGTGAGTTTAATCAAACCAGAGAAAGTTTTCCTCTACGGTAAAGACGGGTCAGAACGGACCACAGCGCAGAGCTGAGACAGGACAGGGACAGGCGGAGCAGGTTGACGTCAACTGGAGGAGGTGCTCACACGAACATGTGTATTGATGTGTCGAGGTTTGTGTGTGTCCAGATCCGGTGGTTGTTCCTGTGGAGTCTGAGGAGGAGAAAGCCCAACACTCAGATCCTGAGAAGGACGAAGACGTGGGGATCACCTTTGTTGCTCGTAAGGTCGAGACTCCCAAGCAGCGACCCAAATCAGGTACAGACTCTGACTGTCCCATCCCAGTGTTAGTGACCCATAACTGAACCTGTAGCTGTTTCCTCGGGTTCTGCTTTTGTTTCCACTGTCCTCCGCCTACATTGGCGACATGTTCCAGGAGCTGTATTTTTAACCCTAAGCTCTCAGGAGGTGGTACCAAGTCACGTTCCAGGAGTGACACACAGTAACCTCAGTTTCTACCACTTTTGTCTGTTTCTGCTGAGCTGGTTTTTTACCTGTGTCAGAGTCTGTAGCATGTGTTAACTCAGAGTTAGCAGGTACTAAAAACAGGTGTGCATTCACAGGTGAGTTTAAAGCTGCACAGAGGAACAACATCTTTAGCAGTAACTGTCCTGGTTTTGTCTCCTTCTTCAGTCCCAGCAGCTCTGGACGGATGTCAGAGTTCCTCACCTGCCCCCCTCTCCCCCACCAGTGGAGACAGCCACCTGCCATGGAAGGGCAGCGTGGGCTCGCCCCCTCCCTGTGTGTCTGTGGAGGCCACAAAGATCATCCCTGTTGATCTCCAGCAGGCCTGGAACCAGAGCATCTCCTCCCTGGAAAGCATCTCATCGCCACCTGCCCCCCCTGAGCCTATACACCCCCGGGTGAGTGCTCTGTCCAGACTGGCAGGACCCCGCCCTGTCTCCTATACCCCGCCGGGCAGCATGGGGGGCAGCACGTCCTCCATCGGAGCCCAGGTGTCGCAGGGCTCTTTCCGCTTCTTAGAGCAGAAGAAGAAGAAGGATGAGGAAGAAGAAGAGGAGGAGGGGGAAACGTCGCAGGAAATGCAGCCACTCATGTCGCCTCTGAGGCCCCCCGGCGCCCTGCCACCACCCCCACCTCCTCCCGGCTCTGCTCCGGGCTCAGGGAAGAGGAGGAACCCCTGTGTCTACCTGAGGAGCCTGGTCACAGCGCCTCCTCCTAGCAGTAGTGACCTGCACAGCCGGGGCCCCACCCAGCTGTAGCCACATGTCCCAGATCAGTCAGACAGGAAGTGGTCTCCACCAATCAGGACCCCTCCACCACACAGACATCACAACCAGCTACCTGTCGGAGAAACAGAAACGGGTCGGTCAGTGTGTCAGTCTGTAGCTGTGTGATTGGTTCAGAGCTAAGCTCCATCCTCTGCTTCGATTGGTCTCTGACATGTGATGTGACACACAACAACAGCGTTGAGCAGTGTTTCTAACCCTGACCCGGTGTTAAAGATGTCGGACACTGTGACGACCAAGTTTAAATTTCACTGTGGTTGCTGTCAGAGAGATGCTGGTGCTGTACAGAAACCGGGTGTTCAGAATAACACAGAATAACATTTAATAACTATCATCACACAAATCTGTTGTCTGCGAATATTTTCCTGAATGTTCAGTATCAATGTATCTGTAACTTGTCACTCATTAACAACTTATTGTCATTATGTTAGAAAACATTGTCTGACTGTAGCGTTTAGGAGACGTCTCATTGTGAGTCAGCAGCCTCTGACACAGTCACACGTCAGAGCCAATGTTCAGAGCTACAAAGACGTGTTGAAATAAATCTGTGCTGTTTATTGTTGTCAGCAGCAGATGTGTCAGAAAACAAGAAGAACAGAAGAAGGAAACTGGAGCTCAACAGAGCACAGAGCTACAGACTGAAGACAGACCTGAAACTGACACATTCTGTATCTGTGTGTGTGCAGCTTGATGTCTGTCCTATCACAGCCTTTACTCTTTATGCAATTCACTGTTGACCGAATAGTCTCCATGTGGTCTGGCAGCAAACTAACCAAAGCTCGGCTGACTTTGGGTAACATCATCTTAAAGTTTGGCCCCGCTGCTGAAACCTGCACATCAGCTGCTCCCACATATCACAGCTCCTGTTCAGATCAAAGGTCCAGACAGACGCTCTGTGATGTCCTTTTAAATTTTTTGCATGAGTTTCTTCACCAGTATCATGATCAGCCAGCAGAGACATCACAGCAGAAACATGATGAAAGTCTGACTGAGTCTTTGTGTAAGTGTCACATCTAGGCCAGACGGACGTGACGGCTCCCTTAAACAGTCGGTCTGTTGTTCTCTTGTTTGTGTTTGACTTCTTGTCTTTTAAATCTAATCTTTACACTCAAACCAGCAGTAAGTTCATCTCCAAATGCTCAAAGATGTATAGGTCACAAATTTATAGTTGGAATTTTTTGCAGCTGCTGACTGTAGTTTATCAAACAGGCAGAAAAAGTAAATAAAATAATTTGCTGGGGACTATTTTCAGCAGCGGATGACAGAGTTTAAGTATCATTACCACAATGTGGAAACACTCTGTTACAAATGAAAACCCAGCATTTGTAACTTTGTTTAAGTAAAAGTACTCATCATACAGAATGGTGTGATATTATTGGATTCGATTTAATGATGCATTCATGTGTAAACATTAGTGAGCTGATTTTAACCGTTTCTGTCCATAGACCTGCTTCATGCCTACTTCTAATTGACACGGATTAGTTCATTAGATTCTGTTTGAACATGTGCATCTGTAAAGTAACTGAAGCTTCAGATACAGAGAGTGGAGGAGGTGCAGTATTTCTATATCAAGTGTAGTGGAGTACAAGTGTAACATAGAAGAAAATGGAAAATAAAACTCAAGTGCAGTAGTCAGGTAAATATACTTAGTTAGTTTCCACCACTGTCACTGAGCTCTGTAAGGAAGCTCACGGACAGAATCAAGATAAAGGTTCCACAGCAGCAGTTGTTATAGAAAAGAAATCTGCATGTAATCAATCAAAGGGAATCGTTATAGTAATCCTGCTGGACACTGACTCTGGAGTTCTGGTTTCCACGTAATTTCCACGGGTCTTTAATTCCCACTTTTGTCTATTATTTCTATGAGATGTTACAGTCACATACAGTAGTAGAGTAGATTTTATACTGTGTGTCTATAGTCTGATTACAGCAGACACACTATGAAAAGAAGCTGTAATTGTCCTTTAATGACCAGCTGCTGTCTGACCCCCCCCCCGGTGTATTTATTTGAGCTGCTCATATACAATCATGGACTTTGTAAAGCTGCAAATATATAAAATCTACAGAGTAGTTTATTTTGAATGACCAAAGGGTGTAAAAAGATCATTTATACAGCGTGTCTATGTGTAGAACTGCCTTACTCTGTGTAGCTGGGTTGATCCAGTCTTTGTGTGTGTGTGCGCGTGTGTGTGTGTGGAGGCTGTCCACAGGTCTAGGACTCCACCAGCAGGTTACGTACATGCTGTGTGATGGTTGTAGTTTTCAGTCTGCTGTGTCTCGTGTTTTGCCAAAGGATTAGTTTGTCTTGATGTGAGAGCTTTAGCTCCGACAGTCAACAGGAAAGTTTGGTGTTTGAGTTTTAGGCCTTTGAGGTACCTGAACACATCAATACACCTGTCCCCGGTCAGAGCAAGTGTCTTTCACAAACACTTTCTATCTGCAAATCCTCGATCTACCAATAGTCAGACTTTACGTCAGCAGTGACTTCTGGGTAAATTAAGACTTTTTCAAACTGTAAGAATAAAAAGGCCCAGTCTTCTCTGTGTGTTTCATTTTTAGCGCCCCCCAGCTGCAGCTTGTGGTTACACTGCGTTAACAACAGGCAAAGCCGTTCTTGTGAAGCTTAAAGTGTCCAGGTGTGAGTTCACCTGCCTTCCTGTCTTACCTCACCTGCAGGTACCTGTTTTAGTCAGTAAACAAACAACATCAGTAATAATAGTAATAACAGTAATTATTATCGTTGCTATTGTTGTAAATAATGCTACAGTCGCTACAATTCAAGAGAACCTAATAACGAATGGTTATCAATAACCATAACCATAACAGCAGTGAGTCAATAATAAATACTGTGCCTGGGAGATGTGGGACTTTGTTCACTGAGTTTGGGTTTAATTTGTTTGCTTTTGCTCAGTTTGATGTCAAACATATTATACAGTTATAGTTATGGCTTAAACAGTATTTATGAAAACACCTACACATTTTAGAGGTAACCTAGAAGAGCAGGTACCAGTGAACACACCCTGTGTAAAGGAGAGTAAAGATATTTGGTTGAATAAATGAGCTACACAGAACAATGTTAGAGGTTACCATCTTGTTTTTAAAGCGGTTTTAGTTTCCTGTGAAGAAGAATTCAGTCTTTAATCATGTATCCTTATGGCTGCCTCTTATAAACACTTTATATCGTCACACTGGCTTTTCTTTTCTTCTGACCCCGCAGGTTTAAAACCAACTCACTGTTAATCTGATGCAGGACGCTGCTCCTGCTGTGTGTTGTCTTTCCTGTTGCCACGTGGGACAACAGTGACTGTAATAACAGAAATCAACAGAAACTTGTTGCTGCTTGTAGAAATGCCTTTATGCTGTAAAGATAGGTTATTTGAATGGGGGCGTTGTGTCTGTCTTTGTTTTAGAGGTTTTAGGTTTGGTCTGTGTTTCAGGTTGTTGAGAATGGAATGAAACATGTCTGTCTTTGTGCCAAATGTTTGCTGCTTCTACCCACAGAACTGAAAGTCAATAAAAGTGAGCTGTGTTTTTCTGACTCTGTTTCTTTATTGAAACCTGCTTCCAGCTGCATTAAGTGTAAGTCAACGTGTCATTTGTGCATCGTGTCATCTCTTAATTATTTAGCAGATTAACAAAATCTAAACACACATAATAATTGGATGTCATACAGATATGTATTGTGTGTCCAACTGTGATGTGGATATAAAAAGGACAAAGGTCATTTGTAGTGGAAAATTGTGACATACTTTTGACTGGTTTTACTTTATCGAGGTGGCCGATTATTTTACCTGTGCAGGACCAGTGTGTGTTGGACAGGTGTGGCTGCAGCAGCTGTCCGGACCTGAACAGACAGAAAACATACCGAGTACTGACAGTGTACCAAAACATCAGAGACTGATAAACATGGCTGTAACATGGCTGCACTCTAGTACAGCCTACAGTACATCCACTGACACTAGCCAAGGCTGAACTGGATAATTGAATGAATGAGTTTTAGATTTTTTATGGATATTTCCAGTTTGACAGACTACTACTTTGCTTGATTGAACTCTTCTCTTTGTTCCTATTATCTGATAGCGAGTTAACGGGTTACGTGTCAGATTTAAATTCACACATTTAATATGAAATAGCTTCACAATATTTTACTGTTAATTGTTAAGTGTGAAGCAACATCCATAATACACTTTATATGTAATGTTATTGTTCAGTGATATCCTCTACATCTGATGGGGTTATTAGAGGTGTCAGCACCAGTGCGCACAGAGCATGTGTCGCCTTCATGTTGGGTTTTAAAGTCTGAGATATACTTCCCGTAACACGTACGTAATTACAGTTACTTATTGAAAATTTGAGAAAGACCTTGCACAGTTCCGGTGTGACTTTTTGAGGGAAGGACAGACTTGATGCTATAAATCCACATTGCTGTCACTTCTGGATTTACCCTACAACCTACATATGTCAACCTTGTTCCACCTTTAACCTCCTATGTAATAAACATTTCATATTTAACCAAAATACTCAATCAGCTAAACACTAAGCTAAAGACGTTTTTAAACTCTTCTTCTAAAACTAAGCAAGAAGAGACATTTCTTTGTTTGTTGTTTACAATGCAAGAAAATGAATAGCATGATATTTCGTAGGAGAATAAATTGACATTAAGGGAGATAAAAGAAAAGCGAAAACTTGAACATTGAGACTTTTTGTACAAACCTAGAACTTGTAAGGTTTTAAACCTTAAACACTGTAAAGTGTCTTGATAAAACTGATATAAAATAAACTTGAGTTTAATTGAACTGTTACTTCCGGTGTTACTGTGAAGTCTGTTCCCCTCATCCATAGTTCCTTTCACCTCTGACCCCACCAGTGGCTTCCTGAGGCGCGGAACTTGACCGCCAACTCTGCCCTGACCTCACAGTTATGTCGGGTACGACCAAGCGTTACCCGGCCCAGTCTCTTAACCCCAAGCTCGGGCCAGGGAACACCGGGTTACATAGGTCACCCGTTAGCGTTCGTGGGTTTTTCGGCACCAGGCTGAAACGCTGATTGAACGTGTTGTTCACTCAGGAACTGTGTGTTCCACCTGGAAGGACTGTTAGCGGCTGCTGTTTGATTTCTACCCGGCTGGAGCCCTTGAGTGTCGGGCAGAACACCGGTAGGCTGGCCATTTTAAGACTGGAAGATATCCTAGATATTAGAAACAGAAATGCTTCATCGGTGCCAAGTGAGTTAACTAGTAAATATTAAAGTTAACTAGCGTAACGCCTGTAGGAAAATGTCGGGGAGTTAACTGTTAGCTCAGCATGCTAACAGTCAGTCGTTAGCATGTTCAGTTGTCTGTGGTGTTAGCTTAACTAACAGGTAACTTTAGTTTGAGATAACTAGCTTAACTGTTGGTATCTAATAACTGCGGCTGCAGCAGGTTAGTGACTCGGTTTACATTTTGGAAATGTTGGTGTTAATGCTGTAACTGAGATCCGTCAGTTTTGATATCGTTTTCTATACGATGTTCGCAGAACGACTTGATGATTTAGCCGCTGCTTTAGCAAGTTTTGGCGGTTTGTTTCAGTTAAATAATAGAAAGTAATTAAGTACATTTACTCACGTGCTGTACTTCAGGTACTTTAGTATATCCATCTTGTAACTGAGGCTTTAGGTACTTTGCAGATGCAGGTTGTTCAAACAGAACCTAATGAACTAGCTAGCAGCTAAATGTAGATGATTGTTTTGGACACTGGAGTTCAAATCTGCGCCACCTTTACTTGCTGCTGTAGCACTTTGCCCTTATTTCATGTGGTACTTCTACTAGCTACTAGTGGCGTACATTTTAGGCAAGTACTCACAATTTTACTTGAGTATTGTTTGTGTACTTCTGCCACCTGTACTGAACTAACATTAACCCTCAATAAACCTTTGTGTTTCAGGTGAATTTGAAATAAGCAATTAGTTTTCTGTATATGATCTAACCTACAGTAAATAATGGCAGCATTTTAGCCCCAGTGTGTGTCCCTCATGTACCAGCGTACCTTTGGACATGACCTCTGAAATCTAAATAACCAGTGATGAAGCTTTATGGTAGTTAATGAACGCACTGCTCACATGTTTAAAATGCATATAACACAACATAAAAGAGAGTAAGATGGTTTAAAAAATATAGGCTGCTTGGTTTTTGTGGTATTGTACAAGTTATTTTACAACTCATGGTGTGACTGTAAACTCTGTCTGAAGGATTTACTCTCACTCAGTCAGTTGTTTGTGGTATTTTATAGTTACAACATATGTTCTTTCCTCCCAGTAGCGTTTTGTGTTGTTACCCCCTGACAGACAGAGTATTATGGCCAGGAGGTTTAACTTTTGGCTCCTTCGGTAAAACTGTCTGATTTAGTTTGTTTCATTCCACAGTTTTCCCTGCGGCTACATGTGTTGTGTAACTGTCGGCTTTGTCGCAGCTTGTCCTGAACCCTACACATACTGTAGGAGATGGGGAGGGCTGTACAGAGTCGGTGATGAAAGATGGACAGGCTGTAATAGCATGTCTGTATCGCTGTGAGGAGCTCGTAGTTGATAATTAAATTTCAATTAAATTTTATTTGTATAGCACAAAATCGCAACAGAAGTGAGCCCGCGGCACTTTACAGTGTTTAAGGCTTAAGACCTTACAGAATATGATCTGTATACAGAAATATATAGATAACCCAACAATCCCAACTGAGCAGCACCAGGAGACAGTGAAGAGGAAAAACTCTCTTTAGAGGAAGAAACCTCCAGCAGATCTAGGTTCAAGGCAGGCGGTCATCTGCCTTAACCGGTTGGGGTGAGTGGAAAGAGGAGAGAGAACCGAACAGAAAAATAAGTAAATAAGGTAATGTCACTGTGGTTTTTACACAGCGTTTGTGTCTAAATGTGGTGTTTTAATGAGAATCACCTAGCAGTGGTTAGTTCTGTTGGTTACTGTTGGTGGTTTTTGGTTGTGTATTCGGTGTCCCTACTTAAAATCGAGAAGATTCTACCTGGAGGGGTGGTGAGCACATGTGTACACCAATTTGAAGACCTCCAAATGAGCTGAGCACATGGTGTCTATTTGGTTTGATTGCAATGCAGTAATAGCCTAAAAAACACCTGGGAGTTCAGAGTTCAGATGAACAGAAACACTCTAATGTAGAAATCATTACCAATCAGATTCAAATGTTTAGGGAGATGATTTACACAAGCAGCTGCACAAATGTTAAAACAAACTCAGCCATGAAACAAAGACAGCGTGATAGCGTAGCAGGGTGCTGTTTTCTGGCAGCTGCAGGTTTACTGTATCTGAGGCTCATGCTAACTGCAGAAACAGCTGTTAGTTAACACAGGCTGGGGCCAGTGTCACAACACAACACAACACAGTGTTCAGAATAAGCTGTACTTTAGTTAACATTGGTAGAACAGAAGCTGCACAGATACAGATATTCTGTACATCCCTCCAGGCTTTGCCTCTGTTTATGGCCTAATCCCAGCAAACAGTGGGGATATCTCTCAAAGCTATATCTGTCCATTAATGACTCCTCAAGTCTTTATCTGGAGAATTTGCAGCTTTGTTCTCAGAGGTGACGATTTGGATGTAATAGAATCCCCATGTCACATCTATTTTACAACAACTGCTCCCAGATCTGTGGAAGTTCTACCCTCTCAGCTGTTGTTATTTCTCAGAGTTTGAATCACAGCTCACAGATCCCTCCGCCCTCCGCCTGGCTCCTCAGTCACTCAAAGCACATACCGACCACTCGACAGAGTATGAAGCTTTCACTAAATCTTTCACTTTTGTCTTTAGCAAAGCTAATTATGAACCCATTAAATACACTTGAGTGCTTTTCTCTTCTGAAGATCGCTGTACATTCTGTCAGTTTTTGTTACAACAACATCTGATTTTTATCAAGTTTAATTATTTCCAAATCTAGGACGATATCAATCTTGATCCTGCGATTGTTTGACATCATGAAAATCTATTGTATTGTGCAGTGTTTAATTGTCTCATTAAGGGATGCAATTGTGCAGTCAGAGGTATTTTCAGATGTAACTGATTCTTTATTCCATGTTGTTGTAAAGAGCAGTTTGCTGTCATGACCTCTCCCTAAAGCCACTGTGCAACTTTCAACCTGCAGGGCTATGCTTTCCACTTTTCACTGAGCTGCAGGCCCGGACTTGAATCAGCCTTTCAGACCAGAATAACAAAGACTGCCCCCAACCCACACTTGGTAAGAGATGAAGTTTATGTTCAGGTCAGGTCACTTTGCATGTCTTGCTTCGTTTCTGATTAGGAGCTGAGTGAATATAATTGTTTGTGTAGCCAGCAGCTTCACCTGACCTGGTGGGTTTAAATCAAAGGCTAATTGTTAGCTTGTCAGACAGCAGACCAGCAATAAACAACAGATTGAAGAAACGGGGTGTATAATGTAGAGGACACACCTGCTCAGCTCTGTCTTCCTGTTTGTGCTGTAATATAGATCTGTTCACTACATATTTCTACTTTAAAGTCTTTAAGGAAAATGCAGATATTTATAAATGCACCCATGAGCACATTGCATAGTCCTCACTGCACATAACATAAATATTTTCTAGATAAGAAAACTAAAAACACCCATTCAAATGATGCAGTGCCTATAAAAAGTCTTGACTCCTTTGGATGTTTCATTCTTTTATTGACATTATAAATCAATCACGGTCAATAAAAATTGGCGACTTTGACAAAAACATTTTAGAAAGATACCTCTGTCAGGTTGCGTGGGGATCGGGTGTGAACAGCCCTTTTCAAGTCCATCCACAAATTCTCTATTGGATTGAGGTCTGGGCTTTGACTTGGCCACTACAGAACATTCACCTTGTTGTCGGTAAACCATCTGTGTAGCTTTCGCTGTATGCTTCAGGTCATTGTCTTGCTGAAAAACAAATCTTCTCCCAAGCCGTAGTTGTCTTGCTGACTGAATAATCCTGTCCTCCAGGATTGTCCTATATTTTGCAGCAGTCATCTTACTCTCTAGCTTAACAAGCCTTCCAGGGCCGGCCTCCAAGAAGCATCCCCACAGCATGATGCTGCCACCACTGTGTTTCACAGTGGGGATGGTGTGTTTGTGGCACATTATTTTGGTCTCATCAGAACTGTATTCGTAATTGTAGTTGTTGTATGTACAGTCTCTCCCACCTCACTTGCTGAAGCTTGTAACTCCCTCAGAGTAGTCATCAGTGTGTTAGTGGCCTCTCTCACTACTCTCCTTCTTGCTTGGTCACTCAGTTTGTGTGGACGGCCTGTTCAGGCATGTGCCATACTGTAGAAACCTGTTGTCTCTTTGACATTAATGAGGTATTTTTCTGAATTTTGTTGTTACAAAGCAACAATGTCCAAATCTCATAAATTCCTATTTTATTTAAAATAGAATGCAGAAAAGATATCAAATGTTTTAACTTGGAAAACAGTAAGGTATTTTTAAAATTGATGGTTGCAACAAACCTCAAAAACGCTGGCACAGACCCTGTTTACAACGGTGTAGCATCCCCTCTTCTTTAACAAAAGTGACTGACTGAAACATGTTCACACTGAAGCACTGGAACATTTCTGACTTGAGATTTGTTTTTCAGCGTGTGTGAGGGTGTGAGTGCACTGCACTGTTGCCTGTGTGGTGGCTGACGGGGTACGGTTGGCAGGTCCTGGTCTTCCTTTGGAAACAGCAACAGCCCTGGACCAGCAGACAGAGAGCTTAGCTCCAGGTCCGGTCCGCCTCCTCATTGGCTGTTTGGAAATTATTCTGTGAGGTGGAAACCTGCTCACATTCTTCTCTGATGAGCTGTGCTGTCGCTCAGAGAGCTCTGACTGACCGTCAGTGATTTTCCATCAGAGCAGAGAGACAGTTCATAGATGGGCCTGTGTCCCCCTCAGCTCTCACAGTTCCAGTAATTTTACAGAACAGGACTGTAACGATACACAAATGTGCAGGCTCGTTGCGAGGGCATCAGTAGAGCTGCTGTGAATAGATTCTTTGAAAGAACTTGAGATTAATTGTCTGTCTTGATCAAATCCAATATACTTTATATATTTATTTAGAAATGTGATGGATCTAATAATCGCACTGTGGGTTTTACAAGAGGTTGGAAGCTTGATTAGTGAGGTGCAAAATATGTTGTGCTGCTGTAAAGTGCACAAGCAGAAGAATTAACCTTATAACTCACCCGAGGTTACAGCTCCTGCCTCTCCCGCACCCCTCACTTAGGTTTGATCCATTGGCTGCCGGTTAATAGCTCCACTAGTTTACACATTTTCTTTTTTGTAAGCAATTGTGAAAGACCTGTTTGTGAAGGGGTAATTTATTTCATAATATTGCATTTGCTTTTTGCTGCACAATAATGAGTTAGTGTAAGACCTGTGAAGATTTTGTCATATGGTGTAAGGTTACCTGCTGCTAGAAGGTTTTTGATATTGAACTTCCTTAATTTTGTGAGCCAGTTGTAATAAAAGTGTACAAAACTGTGAATTTGAAATGGACGGAAAACATCTGCACAGAACTTAAAAAGTTCCTAATCTTATTTGATTAGTAAATATTCAAACTTATTGAATTGCGCTGTGTGGAATCAGATTGTGTTGAATCATACAGTTGCAAGAAAAAGTATGTGAACCCTTTGGGATTACGTGGAGTTTTGCATGAATCAAATGGAAAAATATAAAAACACAGTCTGCTAAAAATAATAGTACACAAACATTATATGTTTTCATGTTTTTATTGAACATAACATGTAAACATTCACAGTGCAGGGTGGAAAAAGTATGTGAACCTTTGGACTTGATAACTGCTTGACCGTTCTTTGGCAGCAATAACCTCAACCAAACGTTTCCTGTAGTTGCAGATCAGACCTGCACAACGATCTGAAGTAATTTTGGACCACTCCTCTTCACATAACTGTTTCAGTGTAGCAATATTATTGGGATGTCTGGTGTGAATGGCTCTCTTAAGGTCATGCCACAGCATTTCAATCGGGTCGAGGTCAGGACTCTGACTGGACCACTCCAGAAGGTGTATTTTGTTCTGTTGAAGTTATTATTTTGTTGAATTACTTGTATGCTTTGGGTCATTGTCCTGTTGCATCACCCATCCTCTGTGGAGCTTCAGCTGGGGACAGATGGTCTTACGTTTTCCTGCAAAATGTCTTGATAAACTCTGGAATTCATTTTTCCATCAATGACAACAACCCGTCCAGGCCCTGAGGCAGCAAAGCAGCCCCAAACCATGATGCTCCCTCCACAATGTTTTACAGTGGGGATGAGGTTTTGATGTTGCTGTGCTGTGCCTTTTTTTTCTCCACACATAGTGTTGTGTGTTTTTCCCAACAACTCAATTTTGGTTTCATCTGTCTGTATTTTGCCAGTAGTGCTGTGGAACATCCAGGTGCCCTTTTGGAAACTTCAAATGTGCTGCAATATTTTTTTTTTGGACAGCAATGGCTTCCTCCGTGGTGTCCTCCCATGTACTCGATTCTTGTTTGATGTTTTCCTTATTGTAGATGTGTCAACAAAAATGTTAGCATGTGCCAGAGATTTCTGTAAGTCTTTAGCTGACACTCTAGGATGCTTCTTTACTTCATTCAGCATTCTGCGCTGTGCTCTTGCAGTCATCTTTACAGGACGACCACGTCTAGGGAGAGTAGCAACAGTGCTGCAACAGTAAACCCAAAACTGGTGTGTGTTTTTAAAGGGCAGGAAAACTTTAAGAACTCATTAGGCTCACATACTTTTTCCACCCTGCACTGTGAATGTTTAGATGTTATGTTCAATAAAAACATGAAAACATATAATGTTTGTGGACTATTATTTCTAGCAGACTGTGTTTTTGTATTGTTGTGAGTTAGAGAAGATGAAGTTGAAGATCAGAGCACAGTTTTTGACCAATTCATGCAAAACAACACGTAATCCCAAAGGGTTCTCATACTTTTTCTTGCAAATCCTACGGCATCACACTGGGAGTTGCTGCATATGTATTTTTAACTCTTTGCATCGGAACACAAGATACTGTGCAAATAGGATTGGCCCATCTTCACCACACTGACCACACATGTCACATTTACAGTAACGGCTGCAAATAAGGATTATTGGTTAATAAAATGCTGGAAAGTAGTGTCAGAGGACTGGTCTTAATTAACTGGTTCCTGATTGGTCAGAACAGGTGTGAATTACTTAAAGTTTCAGTAGATTGCCCCGACTGATATAATCTCTCCAAATGATGGACAGATTTATTAATTTTTATTAAAATAAATTTCCATCAATGATGGACGATTCTTGGTTAACACTATTCAATTACATTTTTCAGTTTTATTTGTATTGCGCCAAATCTCAACAGAAGTCATCTCAAGGCACTTTACAGTGTTTAAGGTTTAAGACCTTACTGATATAACTGTATACAGAATTATATAGAAAACCCAACAACCTCACTGAGCAGCACCAGGAGACAGTGGAGAGGAAAAACTCCCTTTAGAGGAAGAAACCTCCAGCAGAACTAGGATCAGAGTGGGCGGCCATCTGCCTCGACTGCCACCACTGACATAATGATTAGACAGGATAGTCTCTGCTGTTGTGCTGTAAAATGGCAGCTATTTAATAATCTTTCAGCACTTCTTACTATTTAGTGTAGTACTTTTAGTTATGTAAAGGCTGTGATGACTTCCTCTACCTGTGGTGCTTAACGGTTTCTGTTTCCATTCATTTAGGGATCCTTCTAAGTTATGATGATATGACATTTCTGTGACTGTTATTGCACAGTAAAGATTGTGTTTCCTTCCAACTGTAAAACTAATAATTCAGTTTCCTAAACAACTGCTCACTGTACTTGTTAGAATTAGTTCAGTACTATTTTTAGTGGCACTTTAATTGACATTTAGTCTCTGTTTATGGCTACATTTGAGATGATTGTGCCTGAGTCTGAATAAACAATAGTGTGCTTATAGTGATGAAGATGGAACAGTGTGGATGTCTTCATAGTTTTTGGATAATACTGGAGGCTCTGGGACTCAGAGATAAATCTGAGACAGTGTTCAGTGCATGCAGGAGATTTAAAGCCAAGAAGAAAGAAGAAGAAATAGTTTGGTAGCCTGTATAAATTGAAGTTGAAATGGATCAGTATTGAGTCTTTGCTTTGAAGCTGACCCTGTTCATCTCCTGCCCTCCTCCCTTTCGCTACATATTCAGCAGTTATGTGAAAGGATGCTGGTCTCAGACCATTGAAGCTGTAGTCATGTTGACGTGCTGGCTTTAGGAGTCCTCCCGGGAAGTCTGGCCGATACCTCAAAGGGTTGAATTCGAGACAGACCCCGCAGAGGCCCCTTGAAGACGAGGGTTCGGCACTAAACTGGAGCTAATTTTAAATGACTAGTTCACCACAAGAGAACAGTGGAGCAGAATGTGCTCCTGGAAAGACAGAAAAGACAGGCAGCATTTTCTTATGTAGACAGAGGGTAAAAAAGAAAACGATGCTTCACACTAAACAGTCTTACATTGTTCACGCTACTTTACTGCAAACCATTTCCCCAGGAACCCTGACGGTTTTATGATGTTTGGTCACATTCATTCTTACTGACTTTTTCTTTGATTGTATAGTTTTTAGCTTTAAACACATGTGGTGTATTTAATGATGATGCACCCATCAGCACATAGATACTGTCATATATGTTGAGACCAGGAGGAAAATGAGAAGAGTAAAGATCAGGCCTTTGTTTTAATGAGAGAGACAAACGGATCAACAAGATTTTTAGGACTTTGACTCACATCTTGTTGTTGTTGTCGTCTGAGGAATATTTTTTGGAAAAAACATGTTAATTAATATAATTTATCTTTTTTTTTCTCTGTCTGGATTAACCGATCATGGATCAAGTCAAACTGTCCCCAGATCTGTTTAAGTTGGGTCCAGCTGTTGTCTGTGAACATGTTTGCCTAAAAGTAATTGAAACACAGAATTTTCAGTTATCAGTGTGATGTTGTGTTTATTTTCACTCCTGTAATTTATGAACATGCGTTGTGGCAGCTTTGGCTCGAGTATTTGGAGCTGCAAGGTGTATTGGAGAAGTTACACCTCTTCAGTGTGCAGCACAGGTGTAATGAAAGAGTTAATGTTAACGGGTTCTGTTTGTATGAGTCCTCACATTTCTCCTGCAGCCAGTGTTGAGTGTTTAGATCTTTCTGCCAGCATCGTGGCTTCATGTCCCGGCCTGTGTTCAGAGCTTGGAGCGACTGTAAAATACTGTGTGAATGAACGTAATCCTCAAACAGCTCATTCATTAATTCATTCAGTCAGGCACATGTAATACAGTTTATTTATTTTAACTAATAACAAGTTGAATGTGTTATGTATTTCAGTTTCTAAAGAGTGAGCTCTGACTGAAAGAAAACCGTATGTTGTCTGCAGTAATTATCAAATTATGTTAAGCTACATTAGTTCTGCCTTCATGCAGTTTTGACTTTTAGATGAACAATTTAAATTGTCAGTTAGGTGGACTTGACATGGACTTGGAGTTAAGGTACTGTAATGAGCATTGACAAGAATGTGTGGAGGACAACTAACTTTGTTTCAGAACAAGCAGGTAAACAGAATCGAGAAAAAACGAATCAGATTCTTTGTCTGGACGATAAAGTCAAACTGCTTCAAGAGTAACATGTTTCTACTTCCTTAGTCACTGACATAACAGCCTTTCTATAAAGCCTTTCTATAAAGCCTTTCTATAAAGCCTTGTTTCCCCCAAACACACATCAAGAAGCTGATGTTGTAAGACTTGAGCCACAGTTTTATGGCATAAAATCCCTGTTTTAGAGTTGTAAGTTCAGATGTCTGTACAATATGTTATTCTGGTGCTGTGGTTGTTTGCAGGTCAGTTTAACACCAATTAATCAGAAACAAACATCAGACAACATCCAACCAACAGTCTGCATGTAAAGGTAAGAATCAATAACCAAACAGGTATCTTTAGAAGGACTGGACTGTTTTAGCTCAAACCGGTAAGTGAAACTGGTGTATAGTAGTCTGACATAAGTAGGTAAACGTAGCACCACTACAGTCACCGCTGTGTATATGTTGGTTGTCATGATCATGTCTGTTGTGTTTTGATGTATTTATTAGGCGACTGAAGGTTCATGAAGATCGTGTGCGTGTGCGTGTGCGTGTGCGTGTGTGTCAGTCAGTGTAATGGAGCACAGCTGTGTCCTCTCACACCCACATTACTGAGATCCCTCTGAGACGCTGCTTATTATTCATTCATTCATTCATTCTAATTCTCTGTCGGGCCTTTTCCCCAGGCACACCTCGGGGTCCCTCTGTGATGACCACTAAAGACCCTCTAAAGTTAAAGGTCACTGATGCTGGAGAACCACCTGCCACCTAGCATTAGCAGATACAGTAGCAGCTTAGCTGTAAGTGTGTCCATGTTGAATTTTTTTTCAGCTTTGACATTTCATGATGTACAAACAACACAAATGGAAGTCATTATTGTTAGAGATATCCCGATAAACCTGTAGAGCAGTACATAAAAATAGATGTTATATTTATACTGAAAACTACCGTGTGTGCCTCAGAGAGTTGAGAGGTGGTCCACTAAAGGTATCAGCATTTCAATTCCCAGTCTCCCTGAGTAAGACAATGTGTGAATGAGAGAATTAAAAAGGTAGAAAAACATGATGCATTGTAAGTGCAGGAGATTTACAATTTAACTGCTGAAATGTATATGATAGAAACGAATGAGTGTCTAATACCTGTTTTATCTGTTTTTAGTGCTCTATTGTGCACCACAGTGTAATAGCATGGAACAATCGGGTTACACACACAGTGCAAGACGTGAACTAAAACACACTGACAGTCCCTTTCAGTAAAGGGACAACTCACTGCCACATCACATAGTGTGTGTGTGTGTGTGTGTGTGTGTGTGTGTGTGTGTGTGTGTGTGTCTCCTGTCATTTGGTAATATAGTAATATATATCAATAATATATTTTTTCATATTAGTAAATATCAGGAACATTCAGTGCCATTTATTTTATTTCTCTAACTAATTAACTTATTTCAGTGTATTTTGAAACATTTGTGTATTAAAACAAGTTCATTTGATATAGTAATTAGAAGAACAGCAGTATGAAGCATATCCAGATGTCCAAAATAATAGAAGGATGTATTTTAACCGAAAAGCAGATTTAGTGGCTGATTCTCCAATAAATGATGGGCAATAATTCCACTGAATCACTGCTCTGTTCTGGACAGAATGTAAAAAGTTTGGCTCCCAGAAGAAGGTTGACAGACTGAACATAGCTTCTCCTTCAATTTTGACAGGACAGGCCCCTATGAACCGGCAATGGACTGCATGTTAAGTTGCATGGAGAGACTTTTTAATGCTGGAGGATTATTTCCCCTGTCCAACTAAATGGGGTCTGGTGTTGGTGTATGTGACTCCTGTTTAAAACATCTGATAAACAAGAGCCCAGATTGGTCCTATCAGTGCTAATAAGAACAGCAGGAATGTGTTTTAAATCCAGTCCTCACCACACACAGCTAACAGGATTAGGGCCATATCCCTCACAGCTGCTTTCGGATGAAATAAAAACACTTCTGCAGGTTAAGCGTGGCTCTCATTTTTCCTGGAACATAAAGTTTCAGTTTCCCATCATGTGGGAATTCCTTTAAAAGCCATGAAACGCAGACCACACAGCAAAGTTTCTAAAATACTGGGGCGCTGAACTGAAAATAAACACTTTTCATCCCTCAGACATTTGTGGATAAATCTTTTAAACTTTGACTGTGTCAGGTTTTCTCCAGGTGTTAGTTTCCTTTCCAAAATTCTATTAAAACACCTCTGATTCTATTTTGGACTCTGTTCTACTGTAGATGTTGTAAAAGGCTGCAGGTTTTCAGCAGCAACCGTTCAGTAGATTTGCATCGTTCACGTGCTCCGTCTGTCTCTTTCTGTCTGTCTGTCTCTCTCTCTTTCTGTCTGGCAGAAACACCAGGGTGCCAGCAGGCTGTTAGACAAACACAGTGGTGGAAAACTTCAATATAATTATAGTACAGTGTAGTATCTAAAAGTACTATTTCCATAGAAAGTTAGTACTTTTTGGATGTTCCTATCTGTTAAGTTGCTTGTGAAGCTCGTTAATTGACCTGTAGTATTTATTTAATTAATGCCAGACATGCCAACTCTTGTAATTGTTTGAAAATGTTCATTTCAAGACAGCGTTGCCTTAAATTTGATAAAAAGTGATGAGTAATTCTCTGTACAAGAGCAAACCATACCTTGACACTGGAAACTGGCCCATGCCTGTTGGCGACCAACAAGTTAGATTTTAGGGTTTACAAATGGAGATGGAATCCAAAAACTAGACAAGAAAGAAGAAGAAATGGCGAATATGTCTAGATTTCTGCTGTGACATTTGGATGGGAGTGTCACAATCTGAAGAAAACAGCATGAAAGCATAGATCTATCTATAAATCTATAAATAAAACTGAAACTTCTTTTTTAACTAATTAAGAGCACAAGTTGAGGTAAACCTTAAAAGGATTTATTATGAGCTGAGTTTGTTCAGCTGCTCTCGGTCCAGCTCTCACTGTGTCTCTAAAGGGTCTGTTAACTGCTGCCAGCCCCTACTATCTGTGTGATAGCAGCTGTTTGGTAACTCAGTATCTGACAGACTCGCATGCTCCAACAGGAGAGAAAGAGAGAGAGAAGCACAAAGAAAGCGAGAGGGGTGGAGCTGTCTGCATCCTATTTTGTCAAAGAGCTTCTCTGCGGACACATGCTGCTCTTTCTGTCTGAACTCTCTCTGCTGCACCTGCACTGACTCTACTTTTCGGCAAAGTGTTTTTCATCGAGCTTATTGCCGTTGGTGTTTCAGTTTGGATTACTTTACATTTGTAGTGACACAGGGTGAGTGCCTTGCTCATTTGACCACTTTGTTTGCAGGTTTGTTTGTTTTGACTGCAGCAAATCTTATGTAATTCGAAAAAGTGGTAGTGTCCAGCACAGAGCAATAGAAACCTGTCTTTAAACTCTAAACACACCTAAACTGTGTTTCGTATAAGATTTTGCAGCCCATGGATAGGTTTTAAAACAGAAAAAATCTGAGATTTAAAGATACAAATATGAGTTTAGATGCATGTTTCTTCTGGTTTTCTTTGCTGTGTTGTGAGCCACATGTAAGTGTTGCTTTCATGTTCTGTTTGTTTTTTGTTTTAATAGTTTTTATAGTGTCTTTGCCCTGGTTTCGGTCTCACTGTTTGTTCTCTGAGCGATAGAAAGGACAAAATAAGCTGCAGACAAAGTGCAGAGGTTCTCGAGCTAAGGTACAGGGACCTAAAGGGCCTCTTTAAAGATAAGTGACTTGTCCTGGAATTCCTGGAATGTCAGGTAGTTTGTCAGAGAATTCTAGGGAGGTGTATTTTAAAAGTTCAGAAACATTAGTGAATGTGGATCACGTCACAGGAGTGTGTGTTTTCCAGCGACATTATTCCTTGTGTTGCAGTCTGGTGGTTTAAATTTGAGTGTTTCACATCTTTTATGAACTGCAAACAACATGAACAAACTAGGAGCCAGAAGACTAGTGTAACCTGAGCTGAGTGACATGGTAGGAGATGCACTTCTGGAAATACGTAATATGCTTTGCCTCTGGTTTTCAGTAGAGTAATGTGAACTTTATCCTGCTGCTGTTCTGTGATTGAAATATGAATTTGTGTGTTGTGTTTGTGCTGGAGGTGACAGTTACTGTCTGTCCTGTCTGAGGCCTGAAGGGGGACAAACTGACTCCACAGTCCGATGTAGGAGCCAAGATGGATGCAGACTGCCCACTCTGCTCCCGCCCCCCACGGCAGTGCAATTTGGACTGCATGCTGTAAGATGACTGATGGACTTTGTTTCCATATTGTTGTCCATTTGATTCTTTAGTTTGGAAACTGATGCCAAGTCCCACCTTTGTGAGCTGTGTTTTATTAAGAAATGTTTCACTAGGTGATGCTTCTGTACCTGATTGCAGTGTTTGATCTCTGCTCAGGATAAAGCCTGGATGCTGCAGGGATGCAGCTTTATGTTTATTGCAGCAGTTTAGTGTCAGAGATAATGAGATGCTGATTTATAGAATAAGACAAGAATAAAAAAAGTGTAAAAGTGTACAGTGCCCGTTAGTCACTGACAGCAGCAAGAACTCCAGTAAAGATTTAACTTTTTTAATTTCAGAGCAATTGTATCAAACTAAACCATGGCCACTGGTTTATTTTTGAAAGTCGGTTCTTTGTCTAGTAAATATCAGGGGACTGATCAGAGCGACCGTGGCTGGAGAAACAAAGAGCCAAGATAATAACTGCCTGGTCCACCCTTATTTGTCTGACATTCATCAAGAACTTAAAGCAATGACTCTGGACTTCAATCAAACCACATCAGATCAGAACTGAAATTCCGTCTTGTATGTTTCTTAGAGTGCCTGTATATTAGTCACTCTTGATTAGCCAGGTGATTAGCAGTGGGTAGGTAGGGCAGAGCTAGTTGGAAAACAAGCACTGGGCCCAAAGGCCTAGGTTTGAGAACCCATGACGTTAGAGGAACTTCTAAAAACTTTCCAGTGTTCATTTACCATATTTATAAATGCAGAGCTGGTAGATTTAAAGTGAATTTGAGCTGAGTGCAGAGAAACTGAATCCACATGTCTCACTAACAGGATATTAGGTCCAGCCTCTTCCATGCCTCTTCCTCTCTTTAATTTCCTCTTTAGGAGCCTGACATCATCTCCTATCCTGCTCTGTCCTCCCATAATGCACTCTGTCTTCTTCAGCTCTGACCCAAAATAGATGTGAAGCTCTCATGGACTTCATTCCTCATTAAAAACAGTACTTTTCTCAGGGAAACCTCAGACACCAACCTAATTCTGATGTGATGACTTTGTGTCCCTGGTGCAGGTTTATTGTTGAATCTAAATGTTTGTGCTTCTGTGTCAGCCCTGTGATATTCTGGCCCACCTCTTAAGAATAAGAATAAGTGGGAAAAAGAATGGATTTTACTAACTGTAACTATTAGTTGAGTGCTGTTGAAGTACAGAAAATACACATTAGATTTGAGCCAATGTTGGTTTTTGGTTTGTCTACCTAGTGTCCTGTCAGCCAGAGTCAAATATACAAGTGAATAAAGGTAGTGTGGTATTTTATTCCTTTCTAGTTTCACTTGTCAATTATTTAATCATTTTTATGTGATAAATTCAGTTACTGATCCTGGTGGGCTGAAGTGAAGACGTCCACTTTATAAACAAAGTGTCCCTAGATATGGGAGTTGTCACAGACTCCCACCCAGGCAGCTGGTTGATTTATTATACAGTATACACTTTTTGTCCAAATTAGTAAAACAACCTTAACATAGTTATGAAAACAGCATTTGACACAACGTTTGACATCACAGTAACAAATATAATTTGAATCAGCAGGACCATTGGCCATCAGCAAATCTCCTACATACAGACTATGCTATACACAAATATTTAAATACATAGCACTTTTATCAGATGATTGATCTTTGAGAGATCAAATATTAATTGAAACTTAGGGGCAGGGGGTAGAGCCGTTGCTTACGAACCCCAGGATGAGTGGTTTGATTCCCGTTTCCTCCTGGCTACTTGCTGAGGTGTCCTTGGACAAGACACCGAAACCCCGTAGTGTAGCGCTAACATACCGTCTAGCAGCTGTCCACCCACAATTTCCCCAAGGGGATCAATAAAGTATTCATTGTTATTATTATAAATGTCACTATCTTGCTAGCTTGACTATATTCTAGAGTCAGATTAACGTATTCATAGAGGATGGGTACCTTAGTGGACAAAGGACTTTGTATCCTGGAAAGAACCAGCTAAAACAAGGAGGAGGAGGAACATTTGGGTCAATTGTGCGGACACTTGTTTTCCAGCTCTGCTGTGTGTGTGTGTGTCTGTGCTGGGGTTAGTATGTAGTTCAGCTCTGAATATCAATGTGTGGTGTTGTGCAGAGGAAGAAATCTTCTTTATGCTGGACACAGTTTATTGGCTTTTATCAGGCTTAAAATGGGTGTGGGGGAGCGTCTACAAACCAGACCTATACCTTGAAGTCCTGCTTATGATGTTACAGTATAGAACATGCCCAGTATTGTACAGGGCCACAAGATTTAGCTGAACTGAGCAACCAATGCAGACAGAAACTAGGTAATTTTAACAGTATTTGATATAAATTTAGAGTAACAACTACCTCTGATTAAAGAAAAAAATAGTAGTAGTTTGCACATTTTATTTATTGATGCCTGACAGATTTCAGATGAGGTTGTGTGTCTGCAGCCGAGGTCACTATACAAACTGATGGACATGACTAATGTGAGACGTTTAACAGAAGTAATATGTGATCTCAAAAGAATCTGGAGGGAAAATTATTTCCTTTGGTTCCAAAATACCAAGGAGGGTGAGTGTTTTACAGTTCAGTATTTTACTGAACCTAATGTGGACGGTAAACAGGATTCATATGGAGTGTGTTGTGTGATGGAAACACACAAGTATTTGAACAGGATTTAGATGAATCTGTTCTTTGTGCTTTGGGGTGTGTTCATCTGTCACAGTGGACACATTCATCTGTTCTCTCCATTAGACAAACTTCATTATGTTATAATGCAGCTGTCACTTATTGTGTGGAGAGTGATTTCTCTTCCAGGCTCACAGGTCAGGCATTAACAGAGAACTCCACCCTAAAGCATTATTCTGTGCAGCTGGAGGTGATGGAGCTGCAGCTACTAAGTGGATAAATGGTCAAATATGGACAACTTGGTGTTTCCAGCAGCTCCTGTTTGGAGATTGACATCACAAAACGAACACAAAGACGTTTAACATAATGCAGCCTGTGAATCAATCCTCACACACTGAGCAGAGGGTTGGGGAGGTGACAGTTTAGTCACAGCAAATTTATTTTAATGTTTATCTGTCTTTATGTGAAAATTGTTGTGAGACAAGATAATCAGCTGTGCTTTCCAACTGGTTGTTGAGTCACTGATCTGAGCTGACATTAAATCCACATACAGTAATTATAAAGGTGAACCTGTTGAAAACAGCTGCTGAGCCGGGATACATAACAAATACCAACATAAATGCACCTGTAGAGGGATGGACACCACCTCACTGGTGGGCAGATACAAAAAGTGATGTTCTCGTAGTATGGACATATAAACATCAGCATTATAAACTGTTAAAAAGTGATGGTGAGATTCAGTAGAAGAGTCTGAGAGTGGAGCTAGGTGTATATGTTTGAGTCACTGTGAGCTAATGTTTAATCAGCCTGTGTTGTCTGATTGTATCCAGTGAAAGTGCTGCACTTCTTGCAGAGGGTTAATACTACACCCATTCATTCAGTGTAATTTCACTGTGCCACTGACTTATGTGGGCCAGCTCACCTGGGATGTTCTGCTTCTCTAGGTGTATTTGCTGGTAGAATGTGTTGTCTACCGTGTGGTCGGGCAATACTGTGACAGGTTCTAAATGGTGAGTACTAAATTGCACGCACAATCTTGAACGTTGCATGTTTTGTTTGTTGGGGTTTTGCAGATGCAACATCATTTTTGTGACTTCTTCTTGTGACTGGCTCCAGATCCACCATAGCTCAAAGTGCATCATTGAACAAACAATATGTTTGTAATTTCAATTGTATTGTTATAACTTTTGTCATTCCAAATACATTAACACAAGCAGTAAACACATGCTCTTGACACATTCTTATATTTTTCGTATGCCTCTACCTCTCATTTAGAACTTTTATAGTTGTGAAAAATAAGTTTCTATCCAAATTCTACAATGTATATTACCGTATTTTCCGCACTTTAAGGCGCACCTAAAAGTCTTACATTTTCTCAAAAGCCGACAGTGCGACTTATAATCTGGTGCGCCTTATATATGGATCAATATTGAGTCAGTCACGCAGTAGAACACGGGAATAGACGTTTAACATTAACGAATCAATGGTGCAGAAGTGGAGGCAGCAACAAGATGGCTACAGTTGGAGGACAAACTCCTATCTTTTCTTTATGAAACTGAAAGAAACTAAATTAACAAATAATACACATCGTTACACATTTGGTATGTTACACTCGCACACGCTAGCTTGAGTTGAATGAAGCTAATTACAATAACACCCACATGTAATTTATCACATGTAACAGGTAACAACTAACAAACTTCTAATGATAATAAACATGTTAATATTTACAAAGACAAATGCTTTCCAAGACACAAACGTATAAAGCACACTCAGCATAGACATGAACCAGTTCCTTTTACTGTGGAAACTAAACTAGTTTAATTTACCGACGGAGAAAATACGTCAAAGCTGTACTATTGAACAGAGAGTGGAAAGAGCGCTCACTCTACAACTAATTATCTTAACAAAGATCAACTAAAATACACAACTCTCACTCTGATAAATTTTTAAGACTTGTATTGAAATTTATGACTTGAACTGAAAGGCATGATGGCAATCTGTTAATAAAGTTTGACCGACCTCTCTGTGTGAGGATCCGCCGACTACCTTTCAGGCTGACCTCTTATTTTAAAGGTCCCGTTTCCGGGCAGAATGGTGTTCATGCAGCAGCTTGGTATTCGTTAAGCCGATTGATTGCACCTGTTGTGCACCGGACAAACTCATGACAAAATAGTGTGGAGGACTTTCGATGGCTGAGGATTCTGCTACACGGATTATTGCTTTGGAGTATGGACTGTGATACTTTTTTCCAGTTTGTGTTTTGTTGAATGCCGGTGTTTTTCGTTGGATTATTTTGAATTTCCTATTGGATTTGGATTATCTATGTTTCAAGGACTTTGATTTCACCAGGTTTAAATTGACTTGGTTTTTCTAAAGAAAGGACTGCTCAGCTGATGCGGGCTTAGTTTTGTTTGTGTGCCGCAAATAACCGCACGAAATGAGTAGATTGCTTCGGCCTTATTATTGGTCCTACGTAACTCCTGACACTCTGACTGTTTTGTTGACATTTCCTTTAGCACAGCTCCATCTAATGTTGCATAATGTAACCCCAGCCTCTACTGTAGCGTCTTTTCCATGCGCCTTATAATGCGGTGTGCCTTATATATGAAAAAAGTTTTAAAGTAGGCTATTCATTGAAGGTGCGCCTTATAGTGCGGAAAATACGGCATATTATATTTATATTATAGTATAGTATAGTATAGTATATTATATTATGCTCTCTATGCTCTCTGGCTATGCTAAAACGCCTCTAACGCTCTAAACGTCTCTTCTTCTGTTCAAGGCTGATTTTTACTGCTCAGGTATTTTTTTCATAACCACGTCACATCAGAACAGCTCTGATACAACACTCCTCGCCGTCTTTGGTCTGTCCCAAAATTTCACTTTGTGTCTCTGTAACTCTGCTTCGCTGCATCGTCAAGATATTTATGTTAATGTTCCTAAGTGTTGACGGACATCCTGTTTCCTCATGACCTGCTGCCTCAGTGCTGATCTGGGATCAGGGGAACATGCTTTATCTTTGCGGTAAAAAGCTTTGCGGGGGCTGGGGGGAACATTAAACCTGACATGTCACTCTTTAAAAGAGCCATTGTAACGCTGCCAGTTGGTCTCACAGCTCTGCTCAGATGTTTTCTCCACAGTAAGACTCTGAAAGGCTGTAGCAGTTTTGCTCTGCACCTCCGGGAAAACCACGGTCTGACTTCCAGCAGTACCTTGGAAACCAGATCAAAACCCCCAACCCCGGACCGGTTTTAGTGGTTCTTCTGCTTTATGAACTGAACCTAATGAACAGATTGAAGGACTTTACCTGTTCAGTCCATTAGTGCAGCAGATTCCACATGTGACTATGGACCACTGATAGTTCAGTGACTGGCAACAAAGCTGGACTCTGGAATAACTGGATTTACTCCTTTGACAGTCACACCTGGAGACAAACAGCTGGTATTTCATTGTTTATCACTGTGAACTCACCTGCGGGTTTGGGGATACAGATAATTCAAATGCAGGGGGCCAGTAAGACACTGAACTAGGGCTAATCTATTGTCCAGCTGGCTCAGTTCCTGGAAAATAGTTTCTGCTGTGATTTGCTACCTGTTGACAGTTCAGATAGCACTGCTGGTTCTCCTCTGCTCAGACTGGAAACCAGAATGGATGGCAGAGGACAAAAAATTCCCAAACCACATCAGGAAGAGCAGCACTCAAAGGTGCAAACTAATTAACCATCACTAGGTTGACAAATCAGCTTACTTTCTAGTTCAAAGGAAAGGGATTCAATGATCCTGAGCCCACTTGGGATTCTGGCATGTCCCAGTAAGACCTTCTGTCTGTTTTTAGGGGAGGTTTAATTAAGGAAGTAGTTTCAGCAGCTTGGTTGAGGCTGTCATATTCTTATTATTACGGCCCCCCCGAAAAAAACAAAACAGTTTGATCAGCAGCGTGTGTCAGCTCTATGTCTTCTGAAAGGTTGGTTTCAGTGCATCCTCCTTTTGTTGTCACGAGCGCCAGTGACAGAACCTTCTGATTTAAAAACTTAGTTTCTGTTGGTGCTCCAACATCTGTCCTGTTCTTCTATGGTTGCTGCTGTCTTTGCTGGAGGTGTTGGAACTAATCTGATTCACTTTCTACCATTAGTTGGTTCAGATTCTGACATAACTTGTAAATCACAAGTGTTTGATTTCTATTTACATTCAGTCATTTATCAGACGCTTTTATCCTAAACCTCTTACAAGTGAGGAACAAGGCAAAAAAATCTAAGACAAGGAGAAAAACATCAAAGCAAAGAAGCAAAGTGCTATTAAAGAAGTGTTTCTGTTTCATGAGATGTAAGTACAAGAGGGTAGAAAGTTTTTTTTTTTTGTTTTTTTTTTTTTGTGCAAAGGAAGATGCGGAAGAGTTTTGTTCTCCGCAGTTTTTTTAATATTCAAAGTGAGGTGGCTGAGCGTGCAGAATTTGGCAGTTCATTCCACCATTTTGGGATCACTGAGCTGAAGAGTTTTCCTGGGTTTCTACTGTGAGACGTTGTGCACTGGTCGAGCGCATTGGACAGGAGGAGATGTAAACCTGAATGGTTGAACTGAGATAAGATGGAGCTTTGGAGTTAACCACTCTGTAGGCAAGAGACAGAGCTTTGAACTTGATCCTTGCAGCCACAGGAGGCCAATGCAAAGATCTGAAGAGTGGATTTACATCTGACTTGTTGTTAAACCTTAAAACAAGGAGGAAACCCCTCTTCCAACGTGTGAGCACAGCTTTTCCCTGTGGTAAGATTACCTAATTATGGCATGTATACAGACATTGCAGTAGGATGAAGCCTGCTCTGAGAAAGAAAGATAATGTCAGTAGGGCTGTGCACTAAAACAATACAGATATGTGTTGCAAAAATGGTATCAGCCAACCACAGCACATGTGCTAATGTTTTGGTGGACACGAGCAACAGCATTACTGAAGAAAATATCCCAAAGGACACTGCTCAAGGCTCAAACGATGAAGATAATGTTTTTTTAAAAAAGGGGCAGAGAAATTCAGTAGTGTGGAGATATACTGCTAATTAAAGTCTGTCCAAGAAGTGGTGTGCACTGCAAATGTCATGGCATGTTTCTACAAAGACAGGTAATACCCTATTAGCACCTGAAGCATTATTATCCTTTAGCATGATCAGTGCAAGACTTCACAGTCCTATACCCAAGCAAGTGCTGATGGTCAAAAATGACAGATTTAAGCAGATAAATTAACCTTCGCAACTCACTTTAGAGTAAAAATGAAGCTTTAAAAACACTAGCAAAATATTGACTGACTTATATCAAGTTATATACTGATCTGATAAATTATATGAAAAAATATTGATTACATTGTTTTGTATGTCGCCCAGCCTTAAATGTCAGTGAGTCAGTCAGTGATGAGGTGATGGATTTGAAAAGCAGCAGCAGTTCATTAAAACAATCAGGCGAAAACCTGCATTTACAGGGTTTAACTGCTAATGTAAATGTCTGTGCATTTTTATTCTGAACTAACATTAAAACTTGAAGATGTGCACATATGAACAAATGTGTAGAAGCTGATTACAGTCTGATAATCAGTTTAAAGAAATTAGATCTCCAGGACAACGATTAAAGTAATTAACTGCAGTTAGTGTCAGACGTGCAGCGATGATTCAGACATGAGTGAACCTGCTGTAAGACGCCAGCAGGGAGAGACAGAGAGGGCGTGGGGGAAGTGTGAGGGGCAGGGATCTGAGTGATTGACAGCTGGTGGGCGGTACTTCCCCTGTGAGACGCAGGACGGGGGTTAGAGCAGAATCAGAGCTGACGGGACAGTCACACAGTGCAGAGTTGGAGCGAATAGGGGGGTCGAAATGGTCTCTAACTGGAATATACAACTACTGACAAGACACTGCATACACCATGGTAAGCTCGCCAACCCACTCATACATGTACCTATATCCACACACACACACACACACACAGTGTGGATTCCCTCCAGCTCACAGTGTAGCACATGTAGTCAGTGTGTGTGGGGGGAAGGGACGGCAGGGGTGTAGGGTTTCCATCAAGGTGTAATCTGGTGTGTGTGTGTGTGTGTGTGTGTGTGTGTGTGTGTGTGTGTGTGTGTGTGTGTGTGTGTAAATAAAGCCGGTCAGTCTGAATCTGCAGCTAAAACTCCTTCAGACCTCTTACATTTTAATCTTTGTTGTCCTGAATGGGAATCTAAACATACCTGCTGCTCTCATGTTAGACACATTACTACATTTACAGTAATCACTTTTCCTGCATTTATCATTAAGGGACGTTAGGTAAAACCTGTTCACTGCAAAGTGCACATTAATTGATTTTACTGGTGTCTTCATCTTTACATTTTCCTGCTGATCGTGAATTAATTTTAAATTCTAGCAGAAATGTTAAAGTTTCCAAAGAACCCAAGTGTGTTGTATATTCCACTCAGTGGAAACATCAGAGCTTCATGTGCATTCACCTGAAATTTAAAGAAACAAGTGAGTTTAGGCTGAAATTTAAAAATTAATTTAATTATAATAATAATTTTCTTATTAAATCTTGGTTTAGCTGCAGTACATGTAAACTGTGATGATGTCTGTGGATACAAACATGTTGTTCCAGTTCTGTTGTGGACTGTCAGTCTGATAGATTTATACAGAAACACATTGTGGTTTGGACTGTTGTGGTCTTTCTGTTTAGTCTCTAGTGAATTCAGGTTTCATGTTGTGTTTGCTCATCAGGTTAAAATTCCTCCGTGTGTCTGTTATTCTCATTTAGCCCACCTGACTCTAAATGACTTAACATTTAGTCGTGGTTGTTCTTATCAGTTCACCTACCATCTTGTAAGCGGGGATCTATTCTGGCTGACATTGCCTCCTGTAACAATGGATATGCAGCATATAGCAAGTAGAGTTTGTTCTTTTCCTCAGAAATCTCTGCAAACATTCTGCTTCAGACAGATGAAAAAGAGTCACTGAAGCCTGAGAAATACTTGCAGTTAAACAGGTTTTACCACCAGTTTATGTGAGTTGTTAAAAACAGAACAGATGTGGAAATGAATGGGAATTAATTACCTCAGTGTCGATCAGAGTATTTCTGTGGATTTTTATATTTCAGTGAATATTTCGTTTCCAGTTACATAATTGATTTAAACTGGTTTTGTTTGTGATGCCACATGGACCACATGACTCCTCCTACCAGCAGTGGAGTTCAGTGTGATCTGGAGAAGGGCTGGTCATTCTGCGGTAGAGTAAATGATATTTCCTGTTGGCTACAGAGGAGCTTCATGCAGAAATACAGTTTGATAACATTTTATTTAGTGAAATGCAGTTCTGAGTCTGCTCTTCAATCTGTTCTGCACACATTTTTTTCTTTTCTTTTTGTTTTTTTTTTTTGTAAATCCTGCAGCGGTGATGAACCCTCTCGTTTCTGCCTCTTAGTGAACAAATAGAAACTCCAGAAATGAATCATCAGACTAAACATGGATGTTTGTAGACATGGATCACTTGAGGGTTGATAACGAGAGATAAACATACCTGAAGCCTGAGGTTGTTTGTGTAACCCTGTGTCACCACGGAGACAGTGTGTGATTGTACATATTCAGGTAGTGTGTGTTATTTCATGGAGAGGGGACACGGGACATGTTATTGAGGTTGAAAACATGAAGTCAGAAATGCTGTTGGACCAACAGGAACCAGAATCCTTCTTTTTGTCTTCCAACAGCCCCAAATCCAAAGACGTGATACTAGACGTGTGAATTGTTTGACCATTTTGATTAGAAGTGACAGCTGTGTTTTTATGTGGTAATTGTAAAAACTGTGTTATGTAAGGTTTTGCTTTTCCCGCTCTGTTTACTTTCATTCTTTACAAAAGTAAAGGTTTTAGTTATACTTGACTAAATAAAATTAAATTAATTTAATTTGTCCAATTTGTAATTGACTCAATGTTGCCCCCACAGCCAACGAGGTGTTAGAAGCTAACAGCCTCCCGATATGGATTGTGAGTAATGTTAAATATTCTGTACCTCAGTACTTCTGACATATGACCATGGCTAC
Source organism: Anabas testudineus (assembly GCF_900324465.2). Lineage (NCBI taxonomy): Eukaryota > Metazoa > Chordata > Actinopteri > Anabantiformes > Anabantidae > Anabas > Anabas testudineus. The sequence continues at coordinate 544,252 of NC_046612.1, read as the reverse complement.
TGACTGAGTTTATTGTAGTGGACCTCTTTAGTGACCTTTAACCCCCCATCATTTTGATTGGAGGATTGATCTCTGCAGAGGAGGATGTAATCTCATTTTCACATTAGGATTTCAGCCTATTTGGTTTTGGACTGAACTCACCAGAATCAGTTCTCTTGTTTAGCGTCTCCTATATGTTTTACACTGCACCTTGTTACACAGTGCATGTCTGTTCATCAAAAGTGTAATTAATTTCAAGAGCTGTAATGAGAATTTGATGGGCTAACCATGGAAGGAATCGAAGGTATGTGAGACTCATCTGCAGCACAGTTTTTATTTTTTATTTCCTATCATCATCTGCATCATTTTGCAATGTGGTCTCAACCTGAAGGTTGGAAACCACAGTTCTAAAGTCTTTATGTGAATTGCATGTGATGTTTTCCTTGTCTGGATTATGGCAGTACGGTAGTTTGTCATTATGTTTTAACATTTACAACCTCCATCATACCAAATTAGAAAACAGCTTCTTCCTTCACACTCCAGGAAGAAAGCTGCATCGTTGGCAAAAAAGTTGAACCCGTTTCAACTCTTGCTGCAACACAATCCAACAATGTGTTGTGTTGGTTAATCCAGTGAACACACGTGCACATTCTTTGTAGATGAGTTTGTAACATGCATGGAGTATTTGTACTGTTTTCCTGGTGATCATGGAGACCGAAGATACTTTTGTCGTTGTCTAACAAACTGTTGTATAGATCCAGTATTTAAACAGAACTTCCTTGATCATGTCATTATCTCACCGGTATCTGAAGCACCACGCCCAGACAGGGCATTACATTTTTTACATACGTTTCTGTTTTCAGTTTAAATTCCAGCTTAGACGTAGAATTACTCAATCCATCCACCTTGTAAATAAAACTTCTAGTGACACAAAAATCAAAATGCAGCTTGAAATGACCTCCCATCAGTTTCCATCTGCCCTTGAAATGAGAGAAAAAAGAGAAAAGAGAAAGTACTTTTTGTTGTAGAAAGCCAGAAGTCCTGTGAATAATAAAAAGACTTGATCTGTCTGTGTATAATTTGATTTAAACTCTCGGTACTGATGCCTGGCAGCTCAGCACTCAGCAGTTTCTTAAACGGCAAGAGAAAGTAGAGAGAGTAGGGACACCCTGCAGGACATGTTCAGGCTCTTCCTCACAAACTGTAAATCAGAGTTGTTTGGGCTTGTCGAGGGGCTGTTGTGTGTGGGGGGGAGATGGGTCACGGATAACTGGAATAAAGGAATGTCAGAGTTCTCAGATAATAGACACCTACTGATGGATGGATGCTCTGATGTGGTTAGGCTCATAATGCAAGACCACAGCAAGCAACATTTCATTCAGTGGTATGTGCACTAGGTGAATAGGCGTTTATTCACGAGTCATTTGCATCTACATTTATTCATTTGGCAGATGCCTTTTTCCAAGGTTTTATTAGTAAGAGAGTGCTTTCTGGAGAAAACAACCTTTGTTTAGAGCTAAGTTTATTGGTTTAACCTGGACAGGGATTCAGCTCAATTACTGATATTTATTTCAGGAAAGTTAGGATTTAGGTGGCAGCTGTGTTTGCTGTATTCAGGGAGCTGTAGCTGAAGAGGTGTCCGTGTCCTGGGTGCCTCAGGTCTGTGAAGCTCATCATCTGGATCATATTTAACATCGCTTTATGTCCTGATGGAAGCCGTTTTCACGGTGTCTCTCAGGTCAGATGTCAGGGGAAGGAACTCGGCCTCTGTACCTGCTTTTATTAACCCCAGTGTGAGCTGAAATTATGTTACTTAATGTTACTTATTTCAGAAAGTTTAACACTGACTTTGGAAGATGAAAGAGTTCTGATGTTCTTTTAAAGGTTGGGTTACAGTTGCTGTATGTTGGGATTCAAGATTTCTGTTGAGATGTTTTTAGGTTGATATTGATGAAACATATTTGAAACTGTAAAATAAGATTTACATGGATGCTGAGGCTGAGTTGAAGTAAATACCTGCAGAGTTGTCAGGATTCAGATTTGGTGAACTTCAATAAAAGAATTTAATGACGGTTCCAAATCACTGTAACAGAGGTGAGATGGGAACTGGGAATGATGGATGCTGGCATAATTGCTGTCTGGTTTTATCCACTTGTCTGTAACTGCTATGAAAGATGCAGAGTTTTCTCCTCCATCTAACACAAACTAATCGCAACTGAGTAAGGAGATGAGCAGGTTGTTGATATGTCACAAAGCTTCTAGCTGTAAATGGACTAGTCAGATGGATCATAACATCATACCTGACTGTATTATGATGCAACTGATTTGTATTAAATACAATTTCTCTATCAAAGTCAGTTTTTACTGTCATTGCATCTGTGTTGCATAAAAATGTTCCCAGAATTTAAAGGTACATCCCTAAAGTCCTGCCTTCACAATAGTCAATAGCACAATAGCAGAAGAAAACTGGAAGCACAGGATTCAGTGTTGCTGCTGTAATAAATGTAAGGAGTGCAGGCTGTAATCAACCAGGCGGACACCAGGTCAAGTCTCTTATGGAGGGAAATAATGATTTTCTGCTATGGCACATGGAGGAGCTGCTGGAGCATATTTATCCTGTTGAAGACCAAGTTACCAGGTTTCACCTTAGTCACCAGCTCCTTTTCTGTTTCATCACCTTGTGTGAACTTAAAGGCTGAAGACATTTTACTGTAAATGTTGACAGCTAGCCAGGGCAGCTCCATTCTTCTCCCTAAGTTTATGATTTCTGCCTTTTCAGAAGATCATTGCCTCTCAGTGGTTCCTCCTCTTTATTTCCACTAAGGCTCTAAGAAATCAGACTTTTGGTATGTTTTTACTCTGCCCAGCTGGGCTTAGCTTTTTGAGCACCATTAGAGCCATTCAGAGTCTGGCAGGCTGTCAGCTCCCTGCTCTGAGAAACACTCAAATCTAATCTTGTGTTTTAGAAACTCCTGGCGTGTCAAGGTCATCAGTCTCAGCGTTTACTTCACATTAAATTACTTTTTCCTCCCCTCATGTTAAGTCTGTGGTTCCATGATGGTGAACCTACCCAGCTCTGCACGCTAAGCTGCCTAACTCTCAACCTTTAAAAATCATACCCTAAAAAACTGAAACAGCTCTTTAAAGTTCTTCTCCTTGGCTTAGATATTTCACTTGTAAGTTGCTTTGGATAAAAAAGGAAATTAATAACTAAATGTAAAAAGGGACGTATACCCCCTACCGCCCCCACCCCCACACAAAGCCCTCAGTCTCAGCTGCTGCCTGCTCTCACAAAGGTGTGAACTCCTGTAAAAACACACCACAGGAGGCAGAAACAAAGTAGAAGCAGGGTGAAGCCTGGGTTTGAGGAGAATTTTGTTTCGACAGGGGACCATGCTGAACTGTACCTGTAGTCACAAGCTGTTTCACATACTTAAGAAGCCACGTTACTGTGAGAAACCTGGTAGGTAATCAATGTAAAAGTTTACCTGCACTCAAGTAACCTGGTTACTGGAAATCGAGTATACCTGCAGCAAAAGAGTATTGGGGATTTCTCCTCTGCCCTGGACTAAAAAGACACTTCCCAATCACTTAACTTTCTGTCTATCTTTTTTGACACAGTGCAAACTGTCTGAAGTAAAGAAATACACTGTGAAAATTGGCTTATTTAGACATCTATGTGGCACTTTGTGTTGGTTATAGCTCTAGTTGGATTTTGGTCAGACTTCATTTACATTTAGTAATTTGGCAGCCACTTTTATCCAAAGCGACTTACAAGGGTAAGCAGGGTAAACGTAAGGAAGAGCTGGGATTCAAACCCCACATGGTAGGCGATGATCTTACCACTACACTAACCAGCCGCTGGTTAAGCAGCTAAGCATTTACATGGCAGAGTAATTGGAGTTCTTTGGGAGAAATCTATTTTAGAAAATCAGGTTTCTCTAATCTCCTAGCTCGATTACTAACCAGGTTTCCTGTTTACATGACAGTTTAGAAGTCGGCTCACTCGAGAAAGCAGACTACAACCTGGTTACTTGAGGGCAGTCTGAACGTCTTCAGACAGGGGTTTGGCAGAGCTGCATGTCAGTATGCTGTTAGTCAGCTTGGTGATGTCCATGTAATGTCCATATGAATTTGTGTGAATAGAGCAGGTACTCAGGTAGATACTCAACCAGTCTCTCAGCCCAAGGGCCTGAGGATTTCATTTCCTGGCTCATGCTTTCTGGCTTTTCAAATGTTTAACCTCTTGGTGTATTTACTGTACTGATGCATTGATGCTGAAATAGCTTCAGTTAGTGCATTCTGACAGTGTTGGTGTCTGTAACATTTCTATTTCTTCCGGAAACATCACAGCCTGGTATGCTGCCTCTTCTCACACGCCGTGTTTTCCCCTGAAGCTGTGATCACTATACTGCGTTCAGAGTGGAACGAATCATCCTGCAGCTATTCAGCCTTCATTCCTGTTTGCTATTAAGGCAGTCAGATAAGATCAGACAGGTGAAACTTTGATCCCTGTGGGGAGAATGTCAGTCTGTCTTCAAACAAGCTGCCACAGGTTACTGAAAATAAAAATAGATGAGGAAACAGTGCTGTGGATTACAACAAAGCAAATTGATCATGAGAGGAAATTACATTTGGATTACAGTATCAGTAGAACTTCTTCACACATGGGACATCATCTGTCTTATAATAATTAACAAAACAGAGATGTATGTTTAATATGTGAAATCAAAATCAGCAAGTTGCAGTATTGTGAGACAGCATCTGATGCTGAAGATTTCTGTAGGCTGCAGCAATAGTAAAGAGCTCTGACTGTGTTTTGGGTGCAGGTGTCAGGAAGATGTTGGATTAGAGATGACAAGTTCAAAGCAATGAAATGTTGAAAGATTGCTTTCTTCACTTTTACTAGAGGGCGGTAAGTCATTTGAACTCCATGTTTCAGGTTACACAGATAATGTTGTTTTATGTGACCTTCAGTTATGGTGATGTTTGTAATATCAGTGAAGGTGAAAGCAGGTTTTTGAAAACAAATTTGTCTGTATTATAAATTAGTTTAGTATTTTTGGAATGAATATGCTAACCAAAAACATATATCTCTTGTTTCCTCTTAGTTACAGTATAATAATATAATAATCTCTAATACAGTATAATAGAGAGGAGGATTCAGTTCAATTCAATTTGATTTGTAGAGCGCTTTTTACAATTGACATTGTCGCAAAGCAGCTTTACACAACCAAAGAACAGTACATGAACAGTGAATGTGTATGAATCATAATAATCAGATTGTCCCTGATGAGCAAGCCGAGGGTGACGGTGGCAGGGAAAAACTCCCTGAGAAGGCAACAGGAAGAAACCTTGAGAGGAACCAGACTCAACAGGGAACCCATCCTCATATGGGTGATTACATGTGAGGTTGTGCTTCTGTTTAATACGCTGATGATTTATAGCTATTCTGAACGATAGGCTAAGTAAGCAATGGGTGACTTGTAAGATTAATTAATATGTATTTTTACAGGCTGTGGAGCATTCTCACATTGGTATTATTAGGCCAGTCTTCATTAGCTGTCTTGTTTCTGTCATTTATTGTAAAGTGTTAAACAGCTGAACAACATTACAAGTGACATGAGTTAAAAATAGCCTGTTTTGTTTTGGGGTGGACTGTCAGTGGTAGCTGCATCGCTACAACATAACAGAGAAGAACAACAAAATGAAAAATAGTTTTTATCTCCCAGCTGTAATAAACAACACATGAGCAGATGAGCTTTATGAGGTGAAGCTGGGAGCCATGTGTGTGCTGTTGTTACTCTGCTGAAAACATCAGAGGCTTAAAGGCAGAAATCCCATGAAAATTATTCTGGGTTTGTTTATCCGTGATACTTGTGACAGAGACTCTGTAAGTAAGTAAAGGACCGTTTTTCACATTTTCAACTTGTGAAAAGAAGGTGTTTTGAGATTAGATTTTAACCCATCTTTGATTCTTCTTGGAGTCTGGATGAAGGCTTTCAGTGGTTGTGCTAATAATACTGTACAGGAACATGTTTCTCTCAAGTCTCTAGTTTTTACTCTGACAGCTGGTCTCTTCTGTCACTTGTGGTGGGGTCAAAGGTCATGTCTCATGTGGATCCTCTGCCTTTAGAGTTCCTCCCTGCCTGCACCAAGTCATCGTGATTAATTACTAGGAAAGCCATGACCCCTCCTGTTTTCTGGTTGTTTAAAGGTAATTGAATTGAACCGAGTTTATTTATATAACACCAAGTCACAAAAATGTAATCTCAAGGCTTTTCACATTGTAAGGTTTAAGAACTTACAAAAAATAACTGTATGAAAGCACATGGAGACAGTGGAGAGGAAGAACTCCCGTTAACGGTGATCGAAACCTCCCGCAGAACCAGGCTCAGGGTGGGCGGCCATCTGCCTTGGTTGAAGTGAGTAGAAAGAGGAGATAGAAATGAACAACAACACGCATCAGTGACATTGGGCAGGTTGATAGGACTAAACAGCTTTAAGGCCGAAGATCCCTGCAAAAAGAAACAGAGCGAGGAAGACGGAGAGGAAAGAGGAGAGAAAACACAAAGTTAGTGACATGATTAACAGATGTAACCAGTTGTTGCTGGAAATTCAGAATCACGCATAGTATCTTCAGCCACCGTACCAGTGTTTGATTATTTTTGATGGTTCTAGTAAAGTTTTTTTTTTTTTTAATAAATTTAAACTGTATTAAATTATGATCATTTTATGTAGGTCATTAACAAAGAAAACACACCTTTTCAGTAATTCATAAGGCATTCCAGGTGAAGTCTCACACCTCTCCGTTTTGATTCTGCCTCTGAAAACCCTTGGTTTGAAAGATTATGTCTTCCAAACACTGATCTCTCTTAGCATAGGTAGGGCAGATATCCCCTGCATACTACGGCTTAGATTTTTATTGTGCATGTAAGTGATACAATTGTACTTTTGAGAGATATATGTGGTTCCTGACGAGTATTTGCATGTTGAGTCCAAGTTCATCAGGTTGTAGCGTCCTGCCTTGGTTAAGACCTACAGTGTGACCCTGTTACTTACTGCACCCCCCTCCTTCACACTCAACAGGAACTGTTTTTTCCATAAGCAGCTAGTGGAGCAGTTGGGTGGATGAATTATGGCCCTCCAGGGACAGACAGGCTGACTATTTATAACTACCCCTTAACCAGCAAAAAGAGAGGATTAGTTTTTTTTTTTTTTTTATTATTATTATTATTATTATTGGTAAAAAGGTAATACACATTATAATGTGACATTCAAGTACATACATCTCAAAACCCTTTCCATCTTTGTGTATACATAAAGTGCTTAAAAAGAACTGGATGCTCACATAAAGGAAATAAGCCTAAACATAAAATGACTGGGGATTTACAGTAGTCTAATAAAGGTAATACAGACTTAATTTGGGGGAGTTATACAAATCCTGCATGCTTAGGAGAAATAGCCTGTATCCATTTATTCCATTTCTCTTTTTGAATCTGTAAGGAGTAAGTCAATTTCTCCTTTAAAGATTTCGAGAGTTGTATCAAGCCAATCTTCTAATGTTGATGGGGATGGGTTCAACCACTTCCTTGTGATTGCTTTCTCTGCACCGTGATTCCAACATTGCAAACAATGACACACTGTCAGGTTTTGTTGTTAACATTGAGGAATGTGTTGGATCAGAACACACCAGCACTTTGTTAATAATACAACTCACTGCTCTTGTGTTATATTATATATATACATTTGTCTTTGTGAGTTGAAATCATACAGTGCCAAAAAAAAAAAAACCCCCCCCCCCTTGGATGTTTCAGCCTTTTATTGACATTATAAATAAGTCATGGTCAATAAAGGTTGGCGACTTTGAAAATAAAAATATGTAAATGGTCTGCACTTATATAGCACTTTTCTACCTAGCTGGTACTCAATGCGCTTTACACCGCGTCTCATTCACCCATTCACCCACACACACGCACGCACCGATGCAGCTGACCTGACTCACCGGGGGCAACTAGGGGTTCAGGATCTTGCCCAAGGACTCTTTGGCATGTGACCTATTGAGCAACAGCCACCCCCCTTTAGAGATCTTGAGCAGTTTTGCAAAGAAGAATGGCAGAAAATTTCAGTGTCCAGATGTACAAGCCTAACTGAGACCTATCCACACAGACTCCATGCTGCGATTACAGTCAAAGGTGCATCTACTAAATACTGACCTGATGGGGGTGAATATTAATGCAAACACTTATTTCACCTTACATATTTTTATTTAATTGACATTACTTTGTAGAAACCTGTTTTCACTTTGACATTAATGAGTTACAGTATCTTTCAGAAATATTTTTGTCAAAGTTGCCAACTTTTATTGACCATGATTGATTTATAATGTCAATAAAAGAATGAAACATCCAAAGGAGTCAAGACTTTTTATAGGCACTGTACATGTCCTAACAGTTCAGCAGTTTACCAATTATTTTCTGTAATATCTTCCTATCTTTAGTTTTAATTTACTGATCTCCTTAATCTTCATGGTTAGGTCACAGTAAATAAATTAATGTTGTATTTACACTGAGTTCCTAAATAAAAATTATGGGGCTACCAGCTGCACCCTCAAACAGCAGCATGTCTCGTTACATTACACCACCTTTCAGATCTCTGCACTGACTTCCTGCAGCTGCTGCATCAGGTTCAAAGTCCTGACTCTTAGGACCTAACCCTACCTGAACTCCCTCATCCTGGTCTACAATCCCTGTTGCTCGCTGCACTCTGCCAGGGAACGACGTCTTGTGGTCCCCTCACCTCACCTCTAAAAATCCCAGGTTAAACTTTTCAACTCTGTGGTTCCATGATGGTGGAACGATCTACCTACCTCTGCACGCTCGGCTGCCTCCATCTCAATATTTAAAAACTTGCTGAAAACAGAACTGCTGCTGTTACTGTGGAGAAGAAGACAGTGAGTAACTGACGTCATTTCAAACTGATCCAGAAACCGACATTGAGCTAATAGCTGGTGATAAAATGCTTAAGGGGGGTTGTAGTTTACTTCTCCTCTTGAGTTATAATGTTCTCAGGCTTCTTTAAATCAAAGAATCATACATTTACTAACATTAGAACATCTGACACTTTGAAATGCAGAGGGTGATTTTAATGCACCTGACCTGAGAAGAGAGAGAGAACTCTGAGGTGTTTACTTATACTGTAACAGTCTCTGAGGTGACTACACAGATCAGTATCACCTATATATTGTGCAGTTACTGTCTGTGTGGTGAAATATTCTGCACAATTGGACACGACTTTAATCCTCTGCTCTTGAAACATGATCAGGTCTGTCTGGTCTCTCCTGTCCTGGTTCACAGATCAATCTACACTCAATAATACAGTGTAATTATATTAGATTTTCACTTTAGGCTAACAATAGTAGCTGAACCTGACTGCGTTTGATTCTGTGGGTAATATTATTTAGGTTTATATCTGGTAACTGTGATTTGAGGCACAATCCTCTCTCAGATTTTCAGCTTTAAACCCATCAGTGTACATAAATATTGTCTTTACAGAATCTGTTTTTTTTTTCTCACTTCTGCCTGAATCCACACTAAAGGAAGGAACTTTAAATTTACTGGTCTGACCTTTGATGTCTGAAGTCTTATAGCATTTAGTTTTGTTACTGATTTTGTTACTGATCTGGAAATATTTGTTTTCTGTTTTTAAATGATTAGAAAACTCTGAGCTCAAAGAAACACTGTAAAGCTGTATTTAAAATGTATGTTTTATAACAGAAGTCTTGTGTGTTGAGGATAATGGAGTTATTATTCAGCAGGGCCTTAGTGGGGGTGGCTTCTCAGTCAGCTTTGATGTGACCCCCTCTCACCCTTCAGAGCTGGGCAAAGCTGCAGTCTTAATACTGTAACCGTCACATTTATATACTCCGATTCCCATAGCTGGATCTAACATTCTTTGTGTGAGCTATACAAGTCAGGAAATCCATACAGTGAAATCAGCAAGGAAATGTTCAAACTATTAGAAATCAGTTGTAGAATGTGATGTTCTTTAACTCTGCTGTTTCTTTAAGCCAACTTGAGGAGTGGATTGGAGAAGATGGATTAAAACTGCATTCTCTCTAGGTTATTGATAAAACTATTTTATGTCGTATACCGACAATGCAAACCATCAGTTCCGATCAGTTTTCAGACTGGATCTGATGTGAACTGTCAATTCTGACATTGTCCTGATTAATAGAAAGACAGTCAAGAAATCTACAAAAAAAAAGTGTTTTTCAGGCAAGTTTAAGACTTTCTGACATACGGCCAGAAAAATGTAGGTTGATTGAACAGTTTGGCTTTTCTGTTGTTTTTTATTATTATTATTAAATTTTTTATTAATTTTTTATTTTTAGTGACTCCCCTCTCTTTTGTCAAGCAGCTGTTGCCGACCATGCACAGCTGGTGACTGTCACAGCATTAATTCAATAGCATATTTGGTTTATTAGCTTTATTTCAGCTCCATCCTACCTGGTTTGGTGTTCTGTTTAGTGCTATTAAACCAACCGAGTCCAGTAAGTGATGCAGTTAATCCAGAACATGCAGTCAAATCCAGATTGGTTTGGAGAACACAAGATTCCTGCTGTTGAGTAAATAAATGAAGCATAGCATGTTGTTAAATATCATTTATTTTCACAGTGACACTGCTGTTTGACTCTGTGGATTTACTCTGCATGTGTCCTGGTGTAAGCTACTGGATCACTTCAGTCTTAATGTAATCGATTTGTTTGCTTGTTTTGCTTGTATCAGCGGGTTGAACTCATGATCCATGATGTCTGCCGGTTATCAGGCCTTTCAAGTAGTACAAACCCACCCCCCTCCCCCCCTGCAGCCCAGTGTCATCTGATATCCTGCTGCTAATATTGGCCTCAGGTCTACATTTGGCTGCCAGTTGTTGTGTGTGAATCCTGTTGGAGTCACATCCAGAATATTCACCTCAACATAGTTAGTGTGACTGATATACATGCTGTATATTAACGAACCTCTTAGTCATCAGTTTAGTTGACAATAGATGCAACAGTCTCCAAAGCTAACTGCTGCTGCTAAACACATTTACATAACATTCAACCGTCTGAACGAGCTGGTATTTACAAGTTACTAAAATACCCACATCCACTAATGTCTAGTCTCTCATCTCTGTGCGTCTGCAGTTCGCCCAGTTAGCAGCTGCTCGCTTTCATCCACCACTGACTGTCTCCTCTTCTGGCTAAAATGGTTTAGGAGACAACACAAACATTTAAGAGATTGTCTTCCTCCTCACAGCGATACTGTAGTTCATAGTAGCACATCTTTTTACTGCATCAAGAAAGTTGCTAATGGCTATTTGGCAGTCAGACCCACAGTTAACCAGATGGTGCATCTGGTAATTATTAAACCTAGATATGGTCATTTGTGTTCAGTATTAAACTGTGCTGATGTGATGTGGTTTCAGATCAGTGTCATCAGCTGCAGAGTCACCAACACATTTCTAATCTGTCCTGTGAAAGACTTAACTGAATGATGGCCATGTATATCCTCGCTCCTCAGAGCAGAATTACAAGCTGTAATAGAAGAGATGAGGACTTCCAGGTTGATCAAGGAACGATGACTCATTCATTCATTCATTCATTCATTCATTCATTCATTCATTCATTCATTCATTCATTCTCATCTGCTTATCCGGGGCCGGGTCGCGGGGGGAGCAGCTTAAGCAGAGATGCCCAGACTTCCCTCTCCCTGGACACCACCTCCAGCTCTTCCGGGGGGACACCGAGGCGTTCCCAGGCCAGCCGAGAGACATAGTCCCTCCAACGGGTCCTGGGTCTTCCCTGGGGCCTCCGCCCGGTGGGACGGGACCAGAAAACCTCCCCTACGAGGCGTCCCGGGTGGCCCCTCTGGATGCAGAGGAGCAGCGGCTCTACTCCGAGCTCCTCCCGGGCGACTGAGCTCCTCACCCTATCTCTAAGGGTGCGCCCAGCCACCCTACGGAGGAAACTCATTTCGGCCACTTGTATCCGCGACCTTGTCCTTTCGGTCATGACCCAAAGCTCATGACCATAGGTGAGGGTAGGAACGTAGACTGACCGGTAAATCTAGAGCTTTGCCTTTCGGCTCAGCTCCTTTTTCACCACGATGGACCGGTACACCGACCGCATTACTGCTGCCGATGCACCAATCTGTCTGTCAATCTCACGCTCCCTTTTTCCCTCACTCGTGAACAAGACCCCAAGATACTTAAACTCCGACAGGGCTGCCCTTTGTCACCTGTAGACTGGATGGGCGAACTCCCATGAACCCTCGAGCACCCTAGCAACAGTATGGAGCTGGTCCAGTGTTCCACGGCCAGGACGAAAACCGCATTGTTCCTCCTGGATCCGAGGTTCGACCAGCGGCCTAACTCTCCTCTCCTGCACTCTGGAATAGACTTTCCCAGGGAGGCTGAGGAGTGTGATCCCCCTATAGTTGGAACACACCCTCCGGTCCCCCTTTTTAAAAAGAGGAACCACCACCCCGGTCTGCCAGTCCAGAGGTACTGTCCCTGATCTCCACGCGATGCTGCAAAGGCGTGTCAACCAAGACAGCCCTACAACATCCAGAGACTTAAGGTACTCAGGGCGAATTTCATCCACCCCTGGTGCCTTGCCACCGAGGAGCTTACTGACTACCTCGGTGACTTCGACCAGGGAAATGGACGAGTCAACCTCTGAGTCCCCAGCCTCTGCTTCCTCAACAGAAGGCGTGTCGACGGGGTTGAGGAGATCCTCAAAGTATTCCTTCCACCGTCCTACAATGTCCCCTTCTGAGGCGCCGGACGGTTTGCCGATAGTCCTCCTCCATGGCCTCGCCGAACTTTTCCCAGGTGCGAGTTTTCGCCTCTGCGACCGCGCGGGCTGTGGCACGTTTGGCCTGCCGATACCCATCAGCTGCATCAGGAGTCCCACAGGCCAACGAGGCCTGATAAGACTCCTTCTTCAGCTTGACGGCTTCCCTTACTTCCGGTGTCCACCACAGGGTTTCGGGGGTTGATGCCGCGACAGGCACCAGAGACCCTACAGCCACAGCTCCGAACAGCTGCATTGACAATGGAGGTGGAAAACATGGGCCACTCGGACTCAATGTCTCCAGGCTCCCTCGGGACCTGATTGTAGCTCTCCCGGAGGTGGGAGTTGAAGACCTCTCTGACAGAGGGCTCCACCAGACGTTCCCAACAGACCCTCACAATACGTTTGGGTCTGCCAGGTCTATCCAGCTCGCTCCTCTGCCATCGGATCCAACTCACCACCAGGTGGTGATCAGTTGACAGCTCAGCCCCTCTCTTCACCCGAGTGTCCAAGACATATGGTCGGAGGTCAGATGACACAACCACAAAGTCGATCATAGACCTCCGACCTAGGGTGTCCTGGTGCCACGTGCACTGATGGACACCCTTATGCTTGAACATGGTGTTCGTTATGGACAAGCTATGACTAGCACCGAAGTCCAATAACAAAACACCACTCGGGTTCAGATCAGGGAGGCCGTTCCTCCCAATCACGCCCCTCCAGGTATCACTGTCATTGCCCACGTGGGCGTTGAAATCCCCCAGTAGGACGACAGAGTCCCCAGTCAGAGCACCTTCCAGTACCCCTTCCAGAGACCCTATGAAAGCTGGGTACTCTACACTGCTATTTGGCCCGTAGGCACAAACAACGGTGAGAGACCTATCCCCTACCCGAAGGTGCAGGGAAACAACTCTCTCGTTCACCGGGGAAAATTCCAACACATGGCAGCTGAGCTGGGGGGCTATAAGCAAGCCCACACCTGCCCGCCTGCCCATGGCAACTCCAGAGTAGAAGAGAGTCCAACCTCTCTCAAGGAGTTGTGTTCCAGAGCCCAGACTATCTCTAGCCGGTACCGCTCAACCTGCAACACAAGTTCAGGCTCCTTTCCACCCAGTGAGGTGACATTCCATGTCCCAATCGCCAGGTTCCTTGTCCAGGGATTGGGTCGTCGAGGCACCTCCCCACGGCTGCCACCCAATCCACACTGCATCGGCCCCTTATGCTCCTTCCTGCGGGTGGTGGGCCTACAGGAACTCGGGTCGCTCCCACGTCGCTCCTTCGGGCTGAGCCCGGCCGGGTCCCGTGGGAGAGATCCCGGCCACCAAGTGCTCGCCTACTCGCCTAGGACCTGTTTGCCTTGGGAGACCCTACCAGGGGCTTAAGCCCCCGGCAACATAGCTCCTAGGGTCATTCGGACACGCAAACCCCTCCACCACAGTAAGTTCGAGGACTCTAGCAACTTATATTCTCGAGAGAGAGAGGGAGGATAAAACAGAAACACAACCCCTATCGGTATTTAAATGTATGTCATCAGACGTTTGAAACTGAACTCGGTCTGGAGTCGAGGGTCATGTGCAGGCTGATATTTTTACCTGACTAGTCTCTGCTGTCTCCAGCCTAGTGCGTCCAGTTACAGCCCTGCAGCAGACGGGGCCTCCCAGCCATTCCTCCAGGGCCTACAGGGTGCTCCCTCTGCGGTTAGCCTAAAATGTTTTTAACCGTGTGCTCAGAACGAACACATGCTAGGGAGAGACGTGAATGTGGATGCTAACATACACTACATGAATGTAACTGTGGAGACTAAAAGCTCCTGCTGTGCTCACTCATACTGGAAACACAGAGCCTATGGATCGAATCTGTCATTTTTGAGCGCTAATTGACTGCTGAGATTTGACCTTTTTCAGAAGAGGTGGTTTGAGATGTGGTGTGACTCAATGACTGTTCTTTGTGTGGGAGGAATGTGATGCAGAGGTGTGGTGTTCTAACAAGAGCAGCTAGATGTCCTGTAAACACACACATGCTCTCTGTTGTAACCTCCTGTGTTTGTTCGGTCTTGGCTTCGTCACACTTTGTCACATACTCTGAGCTAGTTTAACCTCATTTTCCACACGTGCACTTGGGTAGCTCGGGGTTAGCAGTTTTATGTGTTAGATGGTAAAACCCAGGATTAAGAAAACTTGAAATCCAGCATTAATGAAGAGTTAATTTCAAATGATCTTAAATGATCTTATGGATCACTTTTTCTTTCTTTGTCTTTGCCTCTTAGGACTCTGAATCCTTGGACCGGTGCATCCAGACCACTCTGTCAGCCCTCTACCCTCCCTTCCAGGCCACATCCCCAACTATCCTCTGCCAGGTCCTCAACGTGGTAGAGAGCCTCTACAGAGGAGACGGCCTTCGCTACCTGCTCCACTTCCTGCTGCCTGCAAAGCAGTTCTTACAGAACCTCCAGCAAGACGCTTGCGTGAGTATCCTGTTCTGTTCTGTCGATCTTCCTCTCTGCAGAGATCCAGAATGATGACGCATTTGGTTCGGGGTACATATGTATAGTTCAATTGACATAAGTCAACATACAGATTTAGTGTTCTGTATTTTGTTTGGGTCAGAAATAATGGTGTAAGATGGTGGTGGACACAAGAACAAACATGGTTCAGGAGATTATCCCTGTCTCTGAGTGTCTCTGTGAGTCAGGACTCTCACTAATTAGTCAAACAAACCACCTTCTCTCTGCTCATGTCTGTTCTTGCCCGAACATGACATGAACATGACAGACTGATGTGTCATGTTTGGTTAAGGTGACTCTGTGGGATCGTCAGTCACCAGGCTGCTGCTGGGCGTCGCCCTCGCCCACATATATCAGTCAGTGTCCAGTTTTCAAACTAACTGAGCTTGACCAATAGCTAAACTGGATACAGCTGTGACCACAGTGAGAGTTTACTGTCATATGATATTTCTTAAACTACAGGTTTTCACTTTCTCATTTCATTAACAGGTTCCCAGAAAAAAAAACTGCTATAATAAAAGACACAATTTACCTAATGTGAACCTATTTTAGGATAATTCGTGGAATAAAGAAACCAGTAGTGGTTTTGCTAGTCAGCCCCAAAAGAGCTTTTGGTGGAACGATGGTGTTCTGTGGATCCAGAAAGCAGTGGAGAGATGTAATCATGCATTGTGATTTCCTCTTTTACTTTATTAGTGATGTTTTGGACCTGCTGAGGTGGAAACCGTTCAGCATTTTAACTTATTCAAGATTTAAAAAAAAAACTAAAGACGTTATTATTCCCAGAGGGAAATTGTTTTGCCTTGTTACAGCTGTTCTCAACACAGACAGAAAGAAAAGGAACCACAACCAGGAAAGATCCACACCAACATAAATACACAATAACATCAATACAGAGAACTCAACATATATACAGAATATGAGAGAGGAATGGAAATGGGTCAATAATTATAGTCCAGCATGGAATTACAGCAATTATATACCTGGTATGTCTAACTAAATCCTTCCTTCCTAAATCCTTACACAGTTAAGTTTGCATGGAAATTTCTTAATTAACAAGTAATTTCTCTCCTCTCCCGTCCTCTCCTGGCTGTCCTCACCTGTCCTCTTCTCCTCAGTTACCGTACTGTGGCTTGCTGTTCCGTCATGAAGGCTGGCCTCTGTGTCTCCATGAGAAGGTAGTTATTCAGCTCTGTCCTCTAGACCAGCACCTCCTCCGTCCAGAAGACTTCTACCTGCTGGTTTCTCCTGCTGCTCTTCCTTCTCCAACACACAGGGCCTCCAGCAGGCCCAGCTTCACCTCTTCTCCACGACTGCTTCTGTGCAGCGTGTCAGCCGGCAGTCATCATGTGGAGCAGCAGGAGGTGTCAGAAATAGCCCTGCGGTCCCTCTTCAGCATGGACTGGCTGGACTCTGTCAACAGAGAGAGGGAGCAGCGCGGAGCTTCCAGGCTGGAGCGCTGCCTCCTTTCATCTAATGGAGATCTCTTCAGGGTCCCCTGGGAGGATGTAGTCTACCCACAGTTCATCAGCCGACCACGGGCCTCCCTGAAGAAGGAGATAGAGCTTTCTGTTAGAGACAGAGATATGTTGATTAACCCATCACATCAGCTGTGCAGCAACACTGACTCTTCAGAACAGGACACAAAGCTCCTTACTTCCTCTTCAAAAACTGACCAATCACCAGCAAGCAGCGAGGGCGAGGACTCGGAGGGGGAGTATGTGGAGCTGACGGAGCTCCCGCTGCCTCGCTTCTCTCCACAGAAAGGCTCCTTAACGCAGTCCATCAGCCTGCAGCATCGCGCCAGGACTAGCACCGCCAACACACACCCTGCCGCTGCAGACACACCTCCACACACCAACACACACCCTGCCACTGCAGACACACCTCCACACACCAACACACACCCTGCCGCTGCCCACACACCTCCACACACCAACACACACTCTCCTGTAGCTACACACACTCCTAAAACCCCTAATACACACTCCTCTGAACCTTGTGTGGAGGTCAGTTACAATACCAGCCTTTGCTCCAAGCTCATTAAGGAAATCCTCAACCAGGACTCCTTCGGACTCGTCCTCACCCCCACCTCCTCCACCTCCTCCTTGGCTTACCCCGAAGCTGTGGGAACCTCCAGCAGTTGGTTGGAGCAGATGTCACAAGAGCAAACAGAAGGTACTGATTCATCCAAGAGTCTGAGGCTAAACACTGAACCTAAAAACTGCACAGAACTGACAGGGGGGGAAGTGGTGAAACAGGGGGAGAGGGAGGAAGAACAAACAGGGGGACATATAGAGAAGTATGCCACAGTTGGTGAGGGTGTAGAGAAGGCAAAACTGGAAGAGGAGGTGGAACAGTTGGAGGACACAGAGTGTAGGAGGGATGGGGGTTTACTACAGCACAAAAACACAGGTGAGGAGGATGAAAGTGAAGAGGAAGAAGGGGAAGAGTTGGATGAGGACAGAGAGGATTTAGAAGAGGATGGAGCGGTGGAGGTGGAGGTAGAAGAGGAGGTTCAGGTTATGATAATGCAGCAGAGTCTAGAAAGAAGGGAGGAGGTGAAGGTGATAAAAGAAGAAAAGGGGAAAGATGGACAAGAAGAAGCAGAGAAAGAGAGAAGAGGTGAGGAAATGTATGTAGGTGAAGACACTGACTCACATTTGCAGGACTCTTATTCTGAAAACAACACACTACAAACACAATCTGAGGAGGTTTATTCTGAAAGAAATGTGCTAGAATCACTCTCTGTAGGCTCTTATTCTGAAGACACTGGGCGACAACCAGAGTCTGGAGAGTCCAAGAGCCTAAACGCACAATCTGTGGGCTCTTATTCTGGCAACAACACACAAAACAAACATTGTCAGGACTCTTCTGAAAATGACACATCACAAACACACTCTGGGGACTCTTATCTTGAAAATGGTAACCTACAAACTCATCCTGAGGAGTCTGAAGAGTCCAGCTCACCAACTTTGCCCACACCAGCGATGAATCCAGACTCACTTTGGGCTGAATCAGATGAGTCAGAAAATGGACAGAACAAGCAGGATGAGAGGAAGAAGGAGGATGATGAGGGGGAGGAAGAGGAGTGCAGCTGTAAGGAGGTTGGTGCAGGACAAACTGCAGAGCTTCACACTGAAGGTACAGAAACCAGTTTCTCCTCCTCAGTCCTTTTTCCCTTCTGCCTTTCATCCCACAAACCATTCAACTCTGTCTGTGCTCATGTTTCACCTCCTCCTTCTGTTCCTCCTTATTCACCTCCCTCCTCCTCCTCAGCTACCACCTTTTACTTCAGTAAAACCACTGACGCGGCACCTGGTCTAACACTTTCCTCTTTAAATGCAGATGATCTTGAGCGACCATGCTGAGAGCACCTGTGGTAGTTGACAGAGTAGTTAGTGGACTGGTTTACCTGCCATTACCTGAGCCTCAGAGAAGGTTCTAGTTTCATCGTTTGTCTGTTTCATGTCTTTGTTGTTCTTGACATTACCATCTAGTGCAGCTAAAGGTGATCCCTGATATGTTGTTGTCTTTGCTGTATTGAGACACATCTGTTTGACCAATCTCTCCCTCTCCTGGGAGTTCCTGAAATTGGATTTAGTCCCCATCCTGAGGGACTGGGGTTAAGGGTCCAACATGGTTTCTGTGGAGGGCCATGTTGTGTGACAATAGAGTTTCCGAACTTGAGAAGCACACACAAGGTCTGCGTGGACCTGCATACTGGATGCTGTGATGTATTGTCTCACAGGCTTTTGCTTCACCTTCGGCAGTGAGCCTTAAAAATGTAGATTCAGGAACAGGTGGAGGCCGGTGTAAAGAGCAAGGACCTGGGACAACAGTTACAGTTGTTCCCATAGTGGTAATGTGTGTGGACTGTGAAACCAGGCAATGATCCGGCATAATACCATGAAGTTGACCCTTCATTATGAAGCTTTGCTTATTTAAACTCAACTCTAACAGAGCAGCAGAACATTGCTTCAGGTGGAAGTGGTGTGATGGTGTACAGATGGCTTTCAGCCAACAGAAAATAATTGAGAAGCACTGCCTTAAATATACCTAACATTTCAATACAAGGCACATACAAAACAGGTGTCCCAATCACACAGGCCTGTCTTTGTGTGGTTTCCATCCACAGGCCTCCGCACTGACCCACCTCCTGCCCAGTCAGAGCTCAGTCTGTCTACTGGTCCCACTCATCACGAACCACAAGTACCTTCTCCACAGCTGGACCAGTCCACTGGTCCCACAGTCCCAGTACAGCTTTCCCAGTCTGACCAGTTGTCTGAGTCCAGCTTCTACAGTGTGCTCCTGAGGTCTGGAGCCGTCTGCCTGCCTGGTGAGAAACACACAAACCTCATGATTCAGACTGAGCTGAACGACTGTGGAAGAAGAGTTAGAGAGCAATCGTTCACTTCCTGCACACAGCCAGACAGGTGCCTGGTTATACTGAAGTATTAGTTTGATCCATTAACTCTGCCCACAGTGATGTTATCAGACACATCAGCAGAAGACGGAAGTTGTGAATGTGAATAACACTTCTCCCAGCTCAGCACTGTGATTTCCTGAGTTTGTGGTGACACTAAAAGCAGCAGTGGATGTACCTGTGTCTACTTCAGGAACCAGAGATAGAAGTGGACGAGCTCTGCTGACTATCTGCTCCACCAGCTCTGTCTGGTCGAACCGCGACTGTGACAGTGCTGTGCTGCTCCGCCTCCTGCTCTACTACATCTCCACCCTCAGGTACACACATCCATCTGCTCCACAGCTCTGTGTCAGGTAATTGTACAGGTATTCTCTCTCTGACAACATTTCCTGTGTGTGCCAGAGAGGAAGTGCGAGCAGTCGGGCTGACGGTCCTGGTTGACGCCCGAATGGCTGCTCCTGCTGCCGCCCTATTCTCTGCCCTCAGGTCTCTGCAGGTGAGTTTCAATGCTTCTGCAAAGTCTGAATTTGTGTTGTTGATACGTGTAGAAGGACGAGTGTTTGTCCTCAGTTACCACTGTGCCGAGCAACAAGTGATTCACCTCTAGGTAACGTTCAGAGCAGCAACACCACTGAGTGCTAAAGTAGAAAGAAGATTTTCCCAGAATGAAGGTCACGTTAATGAGGAAACGTGTTGTGACGTCCCACAACCCTTCAGCTTAGCACAGAGTTCATGGTTTAGTTTGATGGTTTATTACTGGAGTTTCTGTTAATGAATGAGTTTATCTGTTGATTCGTCCAAAGAACTTTAAACGTGTGTGTGGGTGTGGGTGTGGGTGTGGGTGTGGGTGTGGGTGTGGGTGTGGGTGTGTGGGTGTGTGTGTGTGTGTGTGTGTGTGTGTGTGTGTGTGTGTGTGTGTGTGTGTGTGTGTGTGTATAGGAGAATACGCCAGGCTCCATCCACACTGTGTTACTACAGGTCAACAAGGACTCATCTCTGCGTATGGACAAACCTGCACAGGTAACAGCGGATCGTTGTACCAACATAGAGTTAGTCTAAATGACCGTGAAGGTTCACAGTCATTCAGATGTGTGATTCAGTGTGTGTGTGTGTGTGTGTGTTTTTCAGGTGGAGGTGCTGAGTTCTCTGAAGTCTGTGCAAAAACACGTGGAGCTCTGTCAACTTCCTGAAGAGTTCGGAGGATCCTTCAGCTTCAGTCAGAGCCGCTGGCTCAGCTTTAGATCGGTCAGTGCACAGTTACACACTCAGGTAGCTTCACCTGTCATATGTCATTTTACACCTCAGACTGACTACTTTAAGGGGCCTTAATAATAATTTAAAAAGTTCAATTGTTTATGATCAACAAAACTAACACAGCTTCTGCCAAGTAAACTGTCAAAATCTGTTAATACAGATTTAATGGAAATGAAAGTGATTGTAGCTGTTTCCTCCAGTGCTACAAGTGAGGTTGGGCTTCACAGGACTGCTCAGGAGTTAACTTTGTGTCTTATATCCATTAGAGAATAGAGCAGCTGACCAGTCGGTGTGAAGACGTCATCAACCTGCTGCAGAAAACCATCAACATCTTGCAGAGCACACCTCTACCTGCTGCTGCTGAGGTAACTGACAAATCAATTCACACAAATGGGGATGTTTTCCCTTTATTCTTTTTTAAAACATTTTCATAATCAGGTCAGATTTTAAATTCACTTCAAATTTAAAATTTGGACGGAATACTGAGGTACGGTTGAAGAGGCACGGGGTGTGTTTAATAATGAAGTGTGTGAGTTGTTCTGTTACATTTTTATTGTAGCTTTTTTTTTTTATTGTTCACTACCTTTTATAGACTATACATTTTTAAAGAAACTTGAGTGGTAGTATACATTTAGAGTATCTTCACATCTAAATATATAAAAGAAAAAAAATGACAATAATGTCACACACCTCATGTCTCTCTTCCCATTGGCTCACACACCTGAGATTCTCCAGATGTCATGATATCTTTTATTTTTACCATCACCACCAGTATCCAGAACAACTTTCCCATCATGTCTGCTGCTCTGTTTTTACTCAAAAAAACAACCCTCTCTCTGTGTCCCAGGACGCTGAGCAGTTGTTGTCCATGTACAAGGCGGTGATGTGTAGCATCCTCGAGGATAGTCGATTGGTCCAGCTGCAGCAGGAGGGCGGGGCTTCCCTATCACGGCTCCGCAGGGAGGAAAGCTGCATCAGCATGATGGAGGAGTACCAGGCAGAGGTGGAGGCTGTGTCACATCTGTACGATCAGGTGGACGAGCTGCTTCACCGCCTGGTGACTCTGTCCAACTCCAGGACTCAGGAGTTGAACTTCATCCAGGACTTCAGGAGCCTGGAGGACGGCTTCTCTGAGGTCAGTCTGAGCGAGCTCAGTAAACACACGCACCTGTAACCTGAACAGATCTCAACAGATGTTTTCATACCCACAAAAATGTTAGTCTGTTGGCAGCTTCACCGTCCTGCTCCTTAATAGCAAGGATTGTCTATTGTTCAGACCCTGTTTTCACTTCACTGTTTTATCATTTACACAGCTGTAAATTATAGTCCTTTTTCTTAAGTGACATGTAAATGGAAAACCTGGTTACTGTAATCGGCGTAGGGCAATGTGTAGATTATGATGCTGCAAGTTTTTGCGAAGCTAAGCTAGCTCTCAGGATGCCAAGTAATGTTGAACCATATCGGCACAACGGTGTTCACAAATACGCACTTTGCTGATAAACTGAGTTCTCACGGAGCTTTGGTGACTTTGACGAACAAGAAAAGAATTTTACCGTCGATGTGTTAACTGCACCTCTACATATTCAGATGGAGCTGATTGAGCTGCAGTTTAATGACTGAAGGTAAAGTAGGACACTGCAGGACCCGCACAGTTTATTCACTCCATTCCCGCAGAAATGTCTCAGCTCCGTCCACATGAGGCTCGAACCTTGTTTATGTTTGGTAGCACAACTCTTAGTGAGAAGCTGTTCTCAGTGATGAAGACTAACAAAACAGCACACAGGAGTCGTCTCACTGGTGAGAACCTACAGTCCATCCTGAGAATCTCCACAACACAGAACCTCACAACAAATATAAATGAACCTGTTGACAAAAAAAGATGCAGCTCTGATAAAATAACATAAGAGCAAAGACAACTGAATTATTTGATTTGTTATTGCTGAAAAACACAAATTTTATTTATATTTCCAGGTTTTGTGATGCAGTATGTTCATATTTTGAATTTGTATAATTTTGACAGGATATATTTTTATGTAGAGCAAAATCTTTTGGGATATTTAAATTTAAGTTTATTTTTTATATAAAATGACTGAATGTTTGTTCTTTTAATGTTTACTTTATTTCTAACTTAATATATAATATATAATTTAGAGAGGATATATTTCTGTAGAGAGCAAAATATTATAAGTTATTTAAGGTTTATGTTAAAAAAAAGTTCACTGTCTTTGAACTGTCAGTCCAAAGCCTGAGACACTAAGCTGAAACCTTTATATTCCCTCTTCACTGCTGTGTGTGTGTGTGTGTGTGTGTGTGTGTGTGTGTGTGTGTGTGTGTGTGTGTGTGTGTGTTGTGGTGTGATGTGTGTGAGATCAGGTAAGGTCCTGGCTGGACGACGTCGGTGAGATCCGTCTGAAGATTCTGGATGAACCAGCCGATTCCCTGGAGCTTCTCCACAGGAAGCAGCGGGACTTCAGGGAGTTCTTCACAGCAGCATACGTACGACGCTCAGTCACGCAGCAGCTCTGCCTGTCGGGACATGAGCCACCGCACACTGACCCAGTTCATCTGTCTGTCTGCAGGACCAGTGTAAACGAGGCCAGGAACTACTGGGGCGTCTGGAGCGGTGGGACGACGTTTCATCAGCTGACCTCCAAGTCTATGAGGTCAAAGTTCACTCGTTCTGGGCTCGACTTCAGGATTTCTCCCAGCGGGTCAAAACCACTGGGAAGAACATTGAGCGTGCCGTTCAACTGTACCGCTTCTTGGATCAGGTACTTGTTCTTAGACTTTTCCCTCATTAATAAACTTTAGGAATCGGATCAGAACCGATCTGACGTTTGCTGTTTGAGTCACAGTTACTTGTCATTTGTCAGTCTTGATCTCCAGCTCTTAGAAATTTAAGTTGTAAAGTTTGTGTTTGGATTTTTCTACTTCACTTCGTGAATTAAAATTTATCTTCTGATGAAACCTGACACAAAAAAAAAAACTGATTGAAAACGTGTAAATCTTCGATTTCTCTGTGAAACACAGTCACAATGAAAATATCCTGAGCTCAAACACTTTATTTATATGTTTGTGTAGATGTGACCCCCCACCCCAAAAAAAAAACAAACAAAAAAATACCATCCTCCTGCAGTGAAGCTGACAATTTCTATTAAGGCCAGGAGGGGGGAGAGCGTGTCAATACTGTTTTGTATACTGAACTCTGACTGTTGTGGGAGGGTGAGGTGGGGGTCTTTGTCCACATTACCGTGCACTGGCGGGCGGGGGGAGATAACGTCATTGATTCAGTCCTCCTTTACAGAACCTGTCATCTTGATTTTGCTATTGTTGTGAGGTCACAGTGTTTCAGAAGAAACTGTTTGATCATCAACAGAAAGACTGAGCAGACCGACTGAAGGACACGTACTGTCTCTCCATTATTTATTTCTGAGGGCGGTGTTTCATGCAGTGAGTACTAGCATATATCAAATGACATATTGCTTGATTTGGTTTGGACGACCGGGTCAGCAGATAAAATCCTCAACAGCACAATCTCATCGGTTCGTGATTTCCTCCAGGCAGAACCGACGGTGGCTACTGTGCAAACATGAAACATACGTGTGAAACGGTCACACATGACAGAGAGTTAACAGAGTGTGTGTGTGTGTTTGGTTCAGGTATCACTGCAGTGCCAAGTTTTCCCTCCTTCTTCCTTTCACTCCTTCTCAAAGTCTTTGTTGCCGTGATGACTCCCCTTCCCTCCTCCTGGGAACGCCCATCTGCCATTCAGCCTGTGAATGAGGTGCAGGGTGGGGGTGGGGGGTCTGTGTGTGTGGTCGGATGCCGCTCTCTGCTCAGTTCAGTCAGGCTGCAGCTCTACAACAGGACACAGTGAGGTACAGTAACTTTTATTCCGCACACGGTGTGTGTGTGTGTGTGTGTGTCTTACTCTGACTGGAACTCTATGATCTCTGTTTGTCCTCTTGACGATGTTTTCCAGTGTTAGATGTGGGGAGGGAGGAAAACTTTAAAAACTTTGCTTTGACCTAGTTTATTGATTCTTAGTCGGGTTCAGCTTCAGTTCCATGCAGTGATTTCAATTGTTTTTGGCTTGTTACCCTCTAAAAGTCGGTGTGAACCCATTTTTTGGATTAGATTAGACTTTCCTGTCGCTGTGCACAGAACCTGGGCAGATCCAGTGAAGTGCAGTTTGTGTATCATGTAACCAGGAGCACAAAGAAAGTAAAACCTACAGCAGTGAGTAGGAAGTAATAACATTGTAGACCCACAGTAGGTTATACACAGTGTAGTGGTATAAGGACGATATGTGTGATACAAGATACTGCATGTACAGTATAATAGTGGTGATCTGAACAGTGGGTCAGTCTGTGCAGCTTCGTGGTGATTACAGTGACACACAGGAGGGGAGTGTTATCATTTTGGTGCATCATTAGAGCTACAGAGATCAACGAGCCAGACGACCTCTAACCTACCTGACCAGAAACAGATTAGTGATCATGAGCTGGAGCTTTGTGAAAGACCATATGTATGTGTATGATGACACCTGCAAACCACTGAGTTTATTTTATTTCATTTGAATGGTTATTCCTCGAGAACAAGGCTGGTTGGAATCACTGGGAGTCTACATGTTTAAATCAACTGAAGAGAAAAACCTTCCCATCAGCCTCAGGAGTAATAGTATGTCTGACCTTTGTAGACATGTCCACAAACTGTCTGCAGGTCCTACATCGTTTCCGGTTACAGATACATAAACTTCAGTAATTTCAGCTCGTGAAAAAACTGGCACTTTATTTTGGTTGGTTTGTAGCTTAAATGGCTAATGAACCACTTAAAATGTTCTGTACTTCCCATCAGAGGAAGTCACAAATACAGCTGTCTGTCTGACTTTGAGTTTATGGCATCAGTTATAAACTTTGGATCTCAGATGTTCTGATGAGTGTACATTTCAGTACTCGGTGTCACACTCTACACACTGCTAACTGCTCTCCCTGAGACAGTCAAAAACAGTATAAACAGAACTGATGCTGATGTACCTTCACGTATCTGCACACTGAGATCTCTGCCCTGTTCTTCTGCTTCACATCAGGCTCTGTAGCTGTGTAACATCACATGGTATGTTCGAAGTTAGGTTTGTGCCGAGAACAGTCACATAGAGCCTGTGTGTTTTCTGATAGTCGAGAACAGTTTGTGTTCGATCCTGGTTCCTGTGGTCTGACTCAGCTTCCTGTGTGACAGCGCAGCCTGGACTTCACCACACATTACACTGTTTAGCTAATGTCCTAATCAGCGGGAGCTCTGGTCACATGACAATATTTGGTGGTGGACACAATTGGACAACAGTCGAACGTCAGGACAGGACGCAGTGCAGCGTTGTTTTCTCCACATGGTTCTTGTAGACTTTTAGTAAGAGGAAGCTCTTCTTTATCCCCATCTTTTAGATCTAATCCACCCTGATCCACCAGGTTTAGTCATGACTACTGATGAGAACAAGTTGGGCCGGGTCTCTTCTGTTTCGTGGCTTGTTCTCAGAGATTTATTAAGCGTTTGAAATTTAGGACTGAGACCTTCAGTAACTAGCCTGTAAATACACTACCTGAAGGTAGTTTCTGTAGATTTGCAGCCTGTGTTGTCTAGCCTGATCCTGCAAATTATGATCCTGTTTGTACTGCGTGTGTCATAGTCTGTTTGTGTGTGTGTGTGTGTGTGTGTGTGTGTGTGTCATAGTCTGTTGTGTTTGTGTGTTTGTGTGTGTGTGTGTGTGTGTGTGTGTGGTTTCTCAGCTTCTTCTCACATTGCTTATTATATTTATTTTCTGTTATTTACTGTGTTAATTCTAGTGTTGAAACTGCATTTTATTTATCTTTTATGATATTTGTGACTGATGAACCCTGATGTTGGTTCTCTCTGTAGCTCCACGGTCCGTCCAAGATCTTACCAAGCTTCTGTCCTGTCACGTCTCTGCACAGACACAGTCCAATCTGGTCGTCGTCCATGTTGGTTTTGGTATTAGAACATGTGACCATCGGCGATCTCTGTGGATTAGTGTTGTAGTTCTTCACAGAACTTGTCTTGAGATCCGGTCTGTGGACCGTTGTAATCACATTACTCAAAGTGGAATGTGAACAGAACTCGCTGAAGGATGAACATACACACAGTGTAGGTAAAACGAGAAAGAGCTGAATGTGATTCAACCAGGAGCAGTGGAAACATTCAAGGCTCCTGTGGTGATTGTGATGATCATCCTGGTTTTAACGTCAGTCTGTTTCTGTTCTGAACTGAAGAAGAAAAAACTTTTCTCTGACAACGTCCCAGTAAATATGTCGGCGTGTTTGAAGTAGGACCCCTCCTCCTCCTCTCAGCCCTGCCCTCTCCTTTCATCTGGTTTTCCAGGGTTGCGGCCTCCTCCTTCTTCTCCCCCTCCCCCTCTCCTCCCCTTTCTATCCTTCCCCACTCCTGCCTCCTCTTTGGTTGACTGGCTCCAGACCAGGAGTCCTACAGGGCCACTGCCCCCAGATCCTGTCTCCTTCTGTCCTGGTGAGGGAGGGACCAGGGGATTCAGCTGAGCTTAACTTTCAAAGCCAAACTGACAACAACTAATAAATTTGGTCAAAAGCATCTTGAAGGGATTTTAGCTTATTCCTCCTAGAGAACAACTACAACTCAGTTTCCTGCGCGATGTGTCTACGGGTCCCTCCACAGAGTGCCCGTAGGATTAAGGTCTGAACTTGGAAAATTCAATTCTATTCAATTCAGTTTTATTTATATTTTGCCAAATCACAACAGAAAAACAGATTACAGAGTTAAAGGTTTAAGATCTTTCTAAATATAACTGTATACAGAATTATATAGAAAACCCAACAACCCCACTGAGCAGCACCATGAGACAGTGGAGAGGAAAAACTCCCTTTAGAGGAAGAAACCTCCAGCAGAACCAGGCTCTGGGTGGGCAGCCATCTGCCTCGACTAGTTGGGGTGACTGGTTGAAAACATTAAATTTCTTCTGCTTTAGCTGGTCTTTGATAGAACCACTTGTGTGTTTAGGTTTGTTGTCTTGCAAATGCAACAACATGCAGAAAACATTGTCTGAATCGGGTGCTACCCACCAATCTAGTCAGTTAGAACACAACAGACACACACAGAATCAGTACAGCAGGAAATAAAGTTGGGGGGCTCTGTGTGCGTGTCTGTCGGCTGAGTGGTCTTCAAACTGATTAGCTTGCTGATGTGTCGTGATTGCTGCAGCCGCTCAGTTCCCACAGCTGACCCAGTGGCCTACTGTAGGACTGAGTGAGTGTGATGGTCCATATGGTTCCATTGTCCGACTGCTGAACACAATACTTGCCAATATAATAATAAGAACAGGACAACACAAACCGAACTTACAAAAGCTTTCTCACTTTCTCCTTAGAGACCTATGATTCCTTGGTTGGAGGTTCAGTGTGTACAGCTGATCGACCTGTAGACCAACCTGCAGCCAGGTTACAGGTGATTCTGTCACATGAACATCCTAATATTTAAAAAATGTCGGCTCCGATTCCTGCTTTAGCAGAGTTTCATTGATGGGTGAGATGTGTTTTTTCTGTTCTGTCTTAAACGAGCTCAGGTCCAGAGATTGTGGCTGCATCTCTGTATCTGTTTATGTCTGCTTGTTACTTGTGGTTTGGAAGCTCACTGACGGTGGTTTTCAGAGCTGTTCCTGAGCCCGTGCAGTGATTTCTACCACAGAATCATGTTTGCAGTAATGCAGTGGCCCCTGAAGGCTCAGAGATCACGACCATTCCCCCATCCAGCCTTCAACAAAAGAATCTGGGCTTCTTTGTGGCGCAGACTCTCACACACTTCAAAGCTTTTCCTCCACCCTCCATTCTGGGTGATGTCATGTACTGCCCCCTCCTCCACTGTCTCCGGTCTAGTTCCTAAAGGTTTAGTTTTTACTGGCTCCTCTTCATTTCTGGATTTGTTGGTTTTTGTGTCCTGCCTAGTAAAAGGAATCTGTTCCAGATCAGTAAGACCCAAACAGACCTGTTAAAATAAGTAAATCCCTTTTAAGTCTGTATCTATGTGTGTGTGTCTGCTGAAATGTAAAAAACGGGTCTGATGTCAGCTGACGTTGTCTCCTGAACCTGTAGAGACCAGAGACCAGACTCACCTGATAGACCTGGTCTGGAGATACCAAGGCTAACAAACCCAACAGCTGGTCCAGTTTTTAACCACACTCACCTGTGAACCGTTTGTTGATGCAGTCCTAAAACTTTATTACATTATTTTACTGTAGAAAATAAATGATGATGTAACAACAGCATCTTTCTGTCCATAAGTCACAAAAAGAATGCGTCTTCGACACATAACGAAATAATAAACTACCTACAAAAGTAGAATCTGTGACATGGCGGTCACTGTTTCTACTGTGGTACAGTGTTGTGTGTCTGTGCTGACATGTTTTATCTGAGTCCTCCTCCTCTTTCTTTAGGCCTATGGCTGGGCGTTGGAGGGTATGCGTCACCTAGCAGGCATCAGTATGGAGGACTGCACGCTCCCAGACAAATGCCAAACTGTGATTGGCTGCCTGGAAGAATACCAGCGGCAGCACCCACCAATCCCAGATGCCCACTTCCAGGAGATGAAGGCAGAGGCGGGGGAGCTGCGGGGGGAGCGCGGCCTCCGTCAGTGGAGCTTTGCCTGGTCCAAGTGTCAGGAGACCAAGAAGATGTTTGACAGGAAGATGGAGGCAGCGCTCAAAACACGGGACTCCGCCCACAGACACCGTTCTGACTCTGCCCTCAGCAGAAGCTCCGCCTCCTCCAGGAGGTCCCTGTTGGAACTTTGGGGGCTCCACGAGACCCCCTCATTGTCCTCATGCCCTCCTCAGGAGGACACTAACACCTCCTCACCTTCTCATAATAACTTCTTACCCATTACCTCCACCCCTGCAGCCTCCTCCTCTTCACCTCTCATCCCCCAGCACACGCCCATACTCCACCGTCTGTTCCACAGCTTCTCCTCAGATGAAACCTCAGACCAGGTGGATATCAACTCCCCCAGTCCAAGCCTACGCCGCCTGGACTCGTCTGCCTGCTCCACCTCCAGCAGGCGACAGCAGCTCCGGAAAACACAAAGCTTTGAATGTCCCCCCACCCCTGAGGTGTTACGGTACGGCCCGTGTCCTCGTGCCCTCAGCGAGCCGGCGCGCAGAGGAAACACCGGCGTGTTCATCCGCGGCCTGGAGGTCAGCAGCACTGAGGCGGCTGACCACACGCTCTGCCCCAGAACAAGTGCGCAGGGATGGGCAGGACACAGGCCACGCAGCCCCGGGACACCTGGCAACTCCAGGACCAGCTCTGCAGCAGACACCAGACCAAGGGGAAGGTGGGTAATCAGAGAGTAGAGACAAGGGAGGACAGGTGTCCTGTAGGGTTACAGCACGGCTGTGTGGTAATAACGGCCTGGGTTTGAACTCTGAATGTCAGCCAGATGTCGTTCAGTGCGTTCTCATGTTCTCTCCAGGTACTCCAGCTTCCCACTGTCCAAACACCTGCAGTTAGGGTTCATTGGTGAATCTTGGTGTGAATATTTCTGAATATGTGAATATGTCTCTGTAATGTGCGTAATGAACTGTGGGACAGACATGAGTGATGACCTAGTTACTGGTTAACACCTTACAGGTGGATACCGAGCCGTGGGCTGAGACACGAGATGCTTGTGAAATATAATCTGATGTTGGTGAAATTCAGCCCAACTCTAAAATTTATCTGGATGTTTCAGTGTTTATATCGGCCTAAATCTGTCCAGGGAAGCAGATTTCAGCCTTCTCTTTAGTGGTCGCTTAGCACAGAGCTGATGACCTGTTAAAAAATGTCTGTGTGCAGTAAGCTGCGTCACATCGTGGAGGAGATGGTGACCACGGAGAGGGAGTACGTTCGCTCTCTACGTTACATCATCCACCACTACTTCCCTGAGATGGACCGAGTCGACGTTCCTCAAGAGCTGAGGGGCAAACGCTCTGTCGTCTTCGGGAACCTGGAGAAACTTCTGGACTTTCACTGTCAGTTCTTCCTGAGAGAGCTGGAGGCCTGCTGGAAACACCCGCTCCGAGTGCCGCACTGCTTTCTCAGACACGTAGGTTTCACAGTGCGAAGAGGTCCAGGCTGGTCGGATTCTGGTTCTGATCAATCTCATATCAACGTGACTTTGTTCTGGGTGAATGTAAAATGTGTTGAGGTCGATGTTTCTGTCTCTAACAGCAGGAGCAGTTCAGCCTCTACGCTCTGTACAGCAAGAACAAACCAAAGTCTGACGCTCTGCTGGCGAACCACGGGAACGCATTCTTCAGGGTGAGAACTCAAACCATGACCTTTGACCTCTGCTGACTCCTTGTGACCTTTGAACCTTGAGTGGGAGCCCTACATTCCACATATTTTACGGAGAATGAAACTTCCTGACACTGACCCGCTCTCCCCTTCCTCCTGTAGAGGAAGCAGGTGGAGCTGGGGGATAAGATGGACCTGTCGTCCTACCTCTTGAAGCCCGTGCAGAGGATGAGTAAATATGCTCTGCTCCTCATGGACCTGATGAAGGAGGTGAGTGAGGCTCAGGAGGCCGAGCTCGCCGCGCTGCAGGCCGCCACCAACATGGTCAAGTTTCAGCTTCGCCACGGTAACGATCTTCTGGCAATGGACGCCATCCAGGACTGTGATGTAAGTTTATCAGAACCAACCAGTGGATCACCTCATTACATTACTGCATCTTCTTCTCTGAGTCAGTGTAATATTAATTAAAAAAAACACTTCACCATGATCATCCACTCAGATCAGACTACAAAAGAGGCTGCAGAATTTCATTCAGAATCTTCTTGTTTTAAGGGTTTCCTCAGATTCACAGTGAAACTGTGACCGTTGTCTGAACATCTGTGGCTTCGCCGCAGACAGGAGCTGACCACTGAGAATTCAGCTGCTTTTAATTCTGTGTCCAGGTGAACCTCAAGGAGCAGGGTCAGCTGATCCGTCAGGACGAGTTCACTGTTTTGACTGGGCGGAGGAAATGCCAGCGTCACATCTTCCTGTTTGAGGAGCTGATTCTCTTCAGTAAACCTAGGAAGATGGAAGGAGGGCTGGACTTCTTCATCTACAAACACTCCTTCAAGGTAAAAACACCATCATCAGCAGTTAGCAGGCACACTCTGAGGTGAACGTCCCATTCTGAAAGTTTGTCTTTCAGACAGCAGACGTGGGACTGACAGAGTCCACAGGAGACAACGGACTGAGGTTTGAGATCTGGTTCAGGAGGAGGACGTCCAAGAACCAGACCTTCATCCTTCAGGCCGCCACAGAAGACGTGAAAAACGCCTGGACCAGCGACATCGCCCGAATCCTGTGGACCCAGGCCACCAGGAACAAAGGTACGGAGAGAAGAGGCTCCGCTTCTGAGATGTAAAGAGCTGTGACTGAGTCACGGAGGCTACCTGTGTCTGTCCTGTGCGTGTCTGCAGAGATGCGTCTGAAGGAGATGGTGTCGATGGGAGTGGGCAACAAACCGTTTCTGGACATCCAACCGAGCGAAGCAGCGATCAGCGACCGAGCGGTTCACTACATCATGAAGAGCAGAGGTAACGCAGATTACAGCTGGATCCAACCTGTAACAAAGACCATCAACTGAATCAAATATAAAACACACTATTTGTATTTGTTAGTACTCTATTGTACTTGTACTTGGTGTGAGGAGGGAAAAGCAGTATTTCTCTATAAAAACTAGTCAAACTAATACAATGCTGACGTGTGTCCAGGAGCCAGAACGAGAGCGTCCATCGCCGTCTCAGCCTTCGATCACTCGAATCCTTTTAAACGAGGAGCGGTGACCTCTGACCCTGCAGCACTAGGACCGTCCTCATCCAGTGTGCTCGGCCCCCTTAACCTGCATATGTACAGGTAAAGCACTCACTTGTCACCCGTACTGTAATTTTCTTTTTTTTTTTTTTTTTCTTTTTTTTTTTAAAGTTTACAGTACATCGTGTTTGCCCCCCCCAGTCAAACCCTGCACTCCCCTCCTGCTGCTGAAAACTCCTTCATCACCTCCTGTATCGAGGAAGACGAGCAGGAACATGAGACCAGCAGCCAGCCCTCCATGAGTACGTACACACAGTGCAATACATTACTACGTACAGTACTCTACCACGGAGCCTAAGTACTTACTTCAGGTACTTAGGAGTAGTAGAAGTAGTATTAGTATTAGTAGTAAGGTAGTATTTTTCCATTTTCTGCAACTTCAGATAGCACAGCAGCAGAAAATCCTTCACCTGCAGCAGTGTTTCAGTTCAAATCGAGCTGGATCAGTTTGTACATACAGGCAAACTGATTACAACTTACTTTTTATTTTACTTTACCTTTATTCACTTTATTTTTACATCACATTTTTCAGAACGATTTGCATTTTGTGAGAAATATATTTTTCAATAGATGTTAAACCAGAGTTAGAAAAAAAATCCCACATTGTTACTGAACATTTGAATGCATCATCGTTAATAACTGAAGTCTTAAAAAAAGTGGTACATCGTGTAGTGGTACTGCAGTATTTACCTATGGAAAAGACCTGAATACTACTTTTCTCTCTTTCGCACACAAACACACGTTGAATTAAGCAGATAAAAACACATCATGGGATGCTGCTGGTTCTGTTCACACATTCAGACCCTCTGTGAGTCTCAGACCCGTTTTTGTCTTCTGTCTCTTAGCCACAGAGAGTTCTGGGTCGTCGTCCCGTTGTTTCTCCGGCTCCACTGGTTCCGACAGTGGCTGCGTCTCCTCCCACCTACAGGAGGCGCTGCCCGAGGAGCCGGGCCCCCCCGGCCAGTCCTCCCCTTCCAGCCAGTACATTTCAGCTGTGAGTACAGAGATACGCGTGAAGTGTGAGCAGGAAACAGACGGTAACTCTGTGTTTCTGTCCCCAGAAATCAGCTCCGGTCGTCGGCCCCTCCACCATCGTCTGACCCGATGGACTCCACGGTAAGTCGGGAACCGTGGCTCCAGGTTAACACGGTCTATAGCTGCGCAGTTTTAATCGTGGACGACCTGTCGAGTTCACTCACTGCAGGTTTCACGTCACACACACAAACAATGAGATTTTACATCTTTATCTACAGAAGTTAAAGAAGTTTAAATGTCTCAGCTGGATTTGATCAACCTGCAGTTCCAGTCTCCAGCTCCAGCTGGTTTTAGACCCTGCCGAGTATCTTCCCATGTACATTTTCACATGTTTGTGTCTCTGTGTGTCTGCAGGTTTGTGTCCTTCCTGCTGCAGTTCGAGGTTTGGGACAGTCGGAGTTAAACGGCACTGTTCAACTGACACCACTTAGCTTATTTATGTGCAGCTACAATAGTTTGTTCTGTAAATAGATGTAAGAGAGGTCCGTGTGTGTTCTGGGCTCAGCTGGACTCTGTACATGTGTGTAAATAAACCACAGCTGAGCGTTTGCTGTTACTTTTCGTACTGACAAATAAACATGAATTGGTTTCAAACAGACTTTGTTGTGTGTGTGTGTGTACGGCTCTCCACTGGCCGCCGTCAAATCAGTCTGATGTCATCATACTACCAAACTTCAGAGTGCGAGCATTGTGCCGTCGGCTGATCAGGTCCTAGTTTTCCAATGTCGACACCCGTCACCTCTTCAGCTTCTCCTGAAACACCCAGAGTCAGATCACCTCAGGTGTTCACTTGCTCTAACATCTGTAAACATCAGTTCTTCTGTCAGCAGCTGAAGTAAAAACTGAACCGACCAGGTCCGACTTGCGTCTCCTCTGTCAGGACTTTTGTTAGAAACTCTGAGTTATCGCACGTCTCAGTTTCATAAGTTACCGTTAATGGACCTGTTCTGATCAGGATCAAAGAACCTTCAGGCTCCTGTTGCATCCTGGGTAAAGCTGGGGTCACACTGAGGATGATGATGGATCTTACTTCTCATAATCAATAGTCCCTCCAAAGTCTTGGATCAACTCAAAACCTTAAATTAAGTTGAATCACAAATTCAGAACATCACTGACGTCTGTTCTTCTGTGTGGAACGTGGGTCGGGTCAGTCAGCAGCAAAGCTAAAGTTCTGACAGAACCTCCACATGGACCATACATATGAAGTTCCGAGACAAACCACATTTGTACAGAACCTCCTCAGCTGCTGCTGCTCCCTATCTTTCTTTTATCGTCTTTGTTCTGTCGGTTCCTCGCTGTCTCTGAGAGAATGGGTGCTGGAGTTCTCTCCAGAAACAGAACCGGTTTCCTGCTGTGTGATGTTTGTCTGGACCCGGCACCGCCTCCACCTGGTGCAGCCTCCAGCAGCTCAGACTGAAGGTCGTAGACTCCACCTGCAGCGGTTTTCAGTTCAGAACAGAAACG
This sequence comes from Anabas testudineus, assembly GCF_900324465.2. Classification (NCBI taxonomy): domain Eukaryota; kingdom Metazoa; phylum Chordata; class Actinopteri; order Anabantiformes; family Anabantidae; genus Anabas; species Anabas testudineus. The sequence continues at coordinate 508,871 of NC_046612.1, read as the reverse complement.
GATCCAGAAAAGTCAGAAACTGAAAAAAACTAAAACAACATCATCGTGGAAAAGGCACGAAGAAGAAGGAAACCTGAAAGACTTGGTTTCGGACTAAACACCTGAAACCGTTTACTGTGTTTTACACATTTCGGTTGTTTCATATTTAATATGTCTCGGTACTGAACCTGTTTCAGTGTGAAACCAGATTCACACGTTTACACAGACACATTTAAATCACTTTCATTTTTAGCCCTTTGTGACCAGGGTGAGGCGTTTTGGACGGCAGGGTGTGGTGGTTTTGATGGACAGCTGACCCTGTTTTTTCATTTAACCTTTTATTTCACCTGTAAAAATAAATAAATATTTGACATTTCACCCAGTGAGACTTTGGATTTCACAGTTTATGAACTAATCAGCACAATCAGCTTCTGTTGCTGAAAACACTGATTCACTAATGTTTAAAAACTATTTTTCAGATTTGAACAAACAGCTGCAAAGCTTCTCACTGACCTGCAGGGCCCTGGACCAAGTCTCAGACCAGGTCCCAGACAGGGTGTTCCTGTCCGTCCCTGAGCAGGCTGACAGCAGGAACTTCCTGTGAGAGCTGAGTGACGTCCTCAACAATGCTTCCACCTGCTGGAGAAGGGGAGGAGGTGGAAAGGAGGATTTAGTGGCCCGCAGACAGGAGCGAGGGGGCGGAGCGACGGGGACACCTGTCTGCAGGTGAGTTTGCCAGTACAGATAGGAGGAGAGGAAGGAGGGAGTTGTATTTGTCGTAAGGTGTCGAGCTCCTACCTGTAGACAGTTTATAAAAGGTTTAATTTTGAACTTGTTAATTAAAACTTTAGCAAAACTTTGGTTTGAACATTATTCAAACTTTTTTTACCGTTGTACTTATAAGTGTAATTTTAAAGTATTTCTACTTAGTATTTGCACTCAAGTGATGACAGAATTGTTGGTACCCCTCTGTTAAATAAAATAAAAAACAATAAAGGTCACTGAAATAACTTGAAACTGACAAAAGTAATACTAAACTCATATAAATCAGACATAGCTTTTAAGTTGTGGTTCAACAAAAGTTTTTTTAAAAACAAACTACTGAAACTGGCCTGAATAAAAATGATGGTTCCCTAGAAAAGATGTTAATAAATAATAATTTGACCTTTGTCCTGTAATTAGCTTCACAGGTCACTTGTAATTAGTCAGTCTGTTTATTTAAAGGGTGAAAAGTGATCAATGTGCTGTTTGGTATCATGGTGTGTACGACACTGAACATGGACCACAGAAAGATGAGAGAGTTGTATCAGGAGGTTAGAAATAAAAAGATAGACAAATATGTTAAAGGTAAAGACCATCTCCAAGCAGCTGGATGTTCCTGTGACTACAGCTGCACATATTACTCAGAAGTTGAAGGTCCACAGGACTGAAACCAACCTCCCTGGACGTGGACACAAGAGGAAAATTGAAGAGACAGAAAATATGAACTAAAGAACCCAGAATAACTTCATCATTAATCATAGAAGGTAAATCCAAGTCACATCAGCTCTGTGTTCACAGGTGCAAAAATGAAACATAAGTCTTAAATCTGTGCAGGGTGCAATGAAATCTCAAAATTTTTAAGGCATTCTGGAGCAAAACGTGCTGCCCAGTGACAGAAAGCTTGGTCTCTGTCACAGGTCATAATCTAACAGGATAATGACCCAAAACACAGCTAAAACGCTCAAGAATGGCTACGAACAAATCATTGGACTGTTCTGAAGTGGCCTACGAGTCCAGATCTTAATCACATTGAAAATCTGTGGAAGGTACTGGAAGTCTGGAGAAGGCAGCCTTCAAACCTGAGACAGCTGGAGCAGTTTGCTCACGAGGAGTGGAACAAAATTCCTGTCGACAGGTGCAGAAGTCTCACTGACAGTTACAGTCTCAGAGGGTTGTGCAATAAAATATTAAGTTAAGCCTTAACTTAATATTCTATTGCACAACCTGATTTAACGTGTGGAACAGTTAACCATCATTTTAGTCCAGGCTACGCCTATATTCATAGAAGCTGGGGTTACAATACGTAACCAACGTTTTCATGGGTGTTTTTTTTTTTTTTTTTTTTTTATTCCATTGAGCCACACCTGAAAAGCTATGTCTGATTTTCACGAGTTACATTTTTGTTTATTACATTCAAGTTATTTCAGTGAACTTAAACGCTGTTGTTATTGATAAATGATCAAAAAATTTTCTTTTACTGCAGCCCAAAGATTGAGGGAAACGAAAATATAAAACTGAAATGTTTGGTAGAAAAAGTATTTTATTATATTTTATTGTACAATCAGTTGACACCCTGAGGTCAAAGGTCAATGCGCCACAGGAATCAGTCTGTCACTTCACATTCAGAACTTCACTTATTTTTCTTCGTGATCAACAACGTGTAAAAAAAATCTTTTGACACCAAGAAAAACTCATTTTATTTAGTCCCAACAATCGAGTTCATCAGAGCTTCAGTCGGTTGAACAAAGTTTACTGAAATCCACCAGACTTGGTGTGAAAAGGCCTCGACTCTGACGTTAATGGAAAAGAGAAATCACCGCTCTGAACTTCTCTGTCATGGTGATAATAAAAATAATCCTAGTTTTGCATAGCGTCATTTGAGCAAAGTTACAAAGTGCTGCAAAGTCAAAACAACATTTAGAAGAGTTACAGACCAGACTTCAGTCAAAAACAACACGTTTTTACAACAAACGCTGATCAGAGGTCAGTGATTATCAGATTATTCAGAATATTTTAACTCCTAAAATCTCTTAAAGTGTTAAATTTTTTACATCACTGTCTCCGTTCTGATTTAAACAAAGACAAACTGATGCTTCAGAGGCACCTTCATGTTCCTGTCAACACAAATCAACAGTTGATTGATCGGTCACAAGGTTGAACTCTAAATGAAATGAAATTATTGCTGAATGATAACAAAGACACTGATTAATTACTGAGGAGTCTCAAACGATAAAAACTGTATTTTTGTTAAAGTAATTAAGAAAACTGCTGTAAACAAAACATCATCAGGTAAATTCATCTGCAGCTGTTTTGACCAAAGGCTGAAAGACTCTGTTTGTTACAATTACTGCGACAGAAATTTTTAAAAAGCAGAAATCTATATAATAACAGACAAAAACTTTTGTCTAAAATAAAAGCTGCAGCTCCAGTGAGTCTGTTGGTCGAATAATTCGTTTTTAACACTGTTATTAATGAGTTGTTGCAGAAGGACGACGCTACGCATGTGTAAACGTCACCGTTAGTTCAAATGGCTGCAAATTAATTTAACCCTTTAAGACATGAAATCCTTCAAACTGATACAAAAATAAAGCAACACGTTAATAAAGTGGCTTTTTAAGATAAAATAGAAAAATAGAAAAGTTCAGTTTGCATCAAAGCACAAAAACTCTGTTATTTACAAAGTGACAACGAAAAAAAGAATCAGCAACAGAACGTCTGAAACGTTTCCTTCATCTCGTTAACGACTCGTTTTCTGTGACTTCATTAAAACGTTTAAACGTCTGAAACATTTTAATACTGACTAACAACCTATCGCTGCAATTCTGCTCGTTCCACGTGGAAATAAGGATTTGAAGGAGTGTCAAATAAAACTTCATTATCAAAAGTAACTTATCAAACATTTTAGAGAAATCAGTAAATTCCAATTTACAGGGATTTTTGCTCTTTAATGGTTGAAATGTCAATTCACCTTTTTTTTTTTTTTTTTCTTGCAGTCTAATTTTCTTTTTCTTGAAGTCTTTCAAAGTTTAAATTTGCTGCTTTCACAAAGGGAAAAAACTGGAGACCACATTTCAGGAGAAGAAGAAATATTCAGACACTCTGAATCAGTAATGGTACTTCTACTGTACTATAATAATGTACTAATAGTAAAAGTATCGCAGCAGTGACTGTTTCAGTGTATCACACACGAATCTACTCGTCTTTACTCTGTAACGTAACTAAAGCTTTAAGTAATGGAGTAAACACCATACCTGCTCTGTTGTGATGAAGTACAAAAGAAGATAAATACTCTGGAGTATAAAGTACAAGTACCTGAAGTTTGTACTTTCTGTGGACTTCTAACAGTTGAATGTAGCCGATAATAAATCTGGTTATTTATCAGTGGAACCGACGTATTTAACCCTTTACAGGCAGAAACTAACTTCAGTGCTGCGACAAAAGTAAAACAGTCCTCTGCTCTTCATCATCTTCGTCGTCTCCACTTACGTTTCAGTCTCCTCCCCCTCCCAACCTGACGTCACATGAGAAGGCGGCGAGCAGAGGACAGCAGGTGGGGGCTCCGCCTACAGCAGTGCACACCTCAAGAAGCTCTTTTTAGAGCGAGACTCCGTGATTTTAACAGGACCTCCTGCACCTGGGGGGGCGCTGTCGTTCTGCACGGAACAGGAAGAAGACGACGAGGAGTCAGACACAGGTAGAAACATTACAGTGGACAATTAACACACCTGAACAGTTCCTCACAATACGACGGCAGCTCTGCCGTGAATTCTGCCGGTACAAGGTTCGATTTCTCCGTTCTTGATGTAACTGTGAGAAAGGTGAGCGAGGTCACCGGGGGGGGGGGGGCATTAGAAACATTTTCGGGGTGGGGGGTCCCTGTGTAGAGCGCTCAGGAGGAACCATGTGATACAAAAAGTGACGATTAGAAACAGAAAGCTGGTTTTTAACCTCTGAACAGGAAACAGGAACACCCCGGACCAGTACCTGCTGTGTTCACACCTGAGCTCGCAGGATAAAGTCCGAGCTGAATAACTCTCACATGCAGATCAGCTGAGAAATCAGGTTTACAGTCGAATTCTGACAGTTTGAACTTAAAAGCGGAGAAAGTGGAACCTCGGGTTCTGTTTTCTCACCATCTTCCTGTTGAGTCTCGTCATGACGTCTCGGGCCAGAGTGAAAAAGGCCTGAGGAGGAAAACACATCACTGATCATCACGGGGGAACCACAGCTTGTTCAAACTAATCTACTGTGTCTCAACCGCAGGTTTTTACGTTATGACAAGAACCTGGATGTTGAACCTGGACCCACCTCCTCCACGTTGATGCTGGACTTCGCGCTGGTTTCCAGAAACTTGATCCCGTAGTCGATGGCGAGCTGAACGAGAAGAGACGAGTTCATCACATGAAACAGTTCAGTTCAGTTCCAATCAGTTCTTGACATTTACTGTCGCAAATAAAGAACCTGTTCTGTAAAGTTCTACGTGGCAGCGGCCACGTTCTACCTGTGGTAATGTTACAAGATGCAATAAAGTGTTTTACTGTTAACTCGATCCAGGACCCGTGTGAAGACCAGGAACAGTTCCAGCAGTAAAACCCGGACCCGTTAGTGACGTCAGACGTAAATTAAACTGTTAAAATCACACGTTAAATGAGTTTAGACTCGTTACTTTAATCTGGTTTGAAGCAGCGAGTAGAACTAGTTTCTAATGTCTGAGGTTAAATCTCTGTGTCTCTAAAACACCTGATGACAGATTAAACTGTTGTTCTGGATCCTTCTCAGCAGCTTTTCCTGGAAAAGCATTCAGTGGATTTGGAAATGAAATAATTTCTATTATTACTAAATTATAATAAAAAGATATTTTAAACCATCAAAGTACAGATGAGTTTTTAACCCTTTACCCTTAGTAGTAGAAGTAAAGTTAAATCACGCAGCATCTTTAGGGTTAAACAGGTGAAGTGATGAAAGAGTCAACAGAGGATGACGAGTTACGTCAGCCTGTGAAGTTCCACCTTCACCGGTTATTATGAAACCCAATAAAATCCACAACTTCCGGGGTCACTGATCATTTTACTGAGTCACAGACTCAGCGTGGTCCTCACAACACAACATAACACGTGTATCAGGAACCGACCTTCTCTCCTCGCTCCTTGGACACTTGTCTCTTGTCGTTCATGTCGCATTTGTTCCCCAGAACCATCCTCTCCACATCCGAGGACGCGTGCTGCAGACACACAAACACACATGCAGCATGTTACAGCAGGTTTTATCACAACAAACAACACGTGCTGCTGCAGTTCACACTAAAACCTCCAACCTGCTCCGTTCTGATCTCACAAGTCTACTGGGACCTGGATTCTCAGCCTCAGTGAATTTTCTATTTCTCTCTAATTAAAAATAAAGCAGCTAATTCAGTTCAGGCATTTCCTGTCAAACAGGAAGTCGACGTGTTTGTTAGTCTCCAGTTTGACCAGCAGATGGCAGCACACTGTACTGGTTACTGGGCCCAGGTCATGTCTCACTGGTACAGGAAACCAGCACCAGAGGTTTAGAACACGTTAGAACGATAAACTATGAGGATTAATGAATAAATAATCAACAGTAAAAGATGAAAAAATGTTTCTGCTTTTCTCTTCTGGTTCGTTTCATTAAAATGTCCAGAAGCTGCACAAACATCTGTTTAGATCTGTGATGTCATGTGATGATGTCAGAGGGCGAACCTCCTCGATGTTCCGGATCCAGTTCCTGATATTATCGAAGGATTTCTCATTGGTGATGTCGTAGACCAGCATGATGCCCTGAAACACAGGAGACAGGAAGTGATGTAACCTGTGACCTATGGACAGAAACAAGACTTTTCTGTTTGTGCTACTCAAAATGTTTTTTTTATTCCGCTTCCAGTTTTACTTTAGTTGAGATGCTGAGTTTCATACGACTAAAATATTTACATGAAATGTGTTAAAATTATAATGAAGCGCAGTCACCGTGTCATGATGAAACTGTAAAAGTAAAACAATAATCAGTCAACAGCAAAGGGGGTGGGGGTGTCGTACCATGGCTCCTCTGTAATAGGCTGTGGTGATGGTCCTGAACCTCTCCTGACCCGCCGTGTCCCTGCAGAAACGGGAAGCACCAGAACGCAGTTTAAGTTGAGGAAGTAAGGAGCAGAGTGGAGCTCTCACCAAACAAACCAGCTGTGTCAGAGCTACTGAACGTTAACTGTGGCTGGTGTAAAGATCAGATCAGACCCGGTATCTGGTCTGAGGACTGAACCGCGGTCTGACTGCAGCGTCACAGAATCAGTGAACTCACCAGATCTGCAGTTTGATTTTCTTTCCGTCCAGCTCGATGGTTCGGATCTTAAAGTCGATTCCTGAAACAGACACAAACTAACATCAGCTGATCCAGGTCTGGGGTTTCATCCTGGACAGTGTCTCATCTCCCACTGATAAACATCCAGATGTTTAACTCCACCCTGCAGGCTGTGTGACGTGTTGAAAACAAGCGCTGCTACAATGTGAGCTGACGCCATGGTGTTCAACAGGAAGTCAGATATTTTTAACCAGAAGAAGAAGCTGACAGCTCAGTTTCCTGAGTTAGATCCTGCTGTTCTGGTATTTGAAACTAAACAACAGCTGATAAAGCAACGTGAGCAGAGCTGGAAAGTAACTAAGTACATTAAGTACTCAACTATTGTACTAAAGTACAGTTTTGAAGTATTTCCATTTTCTGCCTACTCCACAGTACTACAGTACTACAGAGGGATATATTGTACTTTTACTCTAGCAGTAGTTACTAGTTAGGCTGATGACGGACTAATAGTCATACGCAACAGAACTGGTCCAGGTCTGGTCTGGTCTGGCTCCTGGATACAGAACAAAACTTAATGTTGTCGTTCTCTGTCCCAGATCCACATCCTGTCTCTGCTGAAATCCAAAATGTAGTTTCAACTTCCAGCTGAACAACAAATCAGTTTTCTGAAGTCAGTGTTTGATTTTCTATTAAAACACAAACGCTGGTCTGAAAAGTGCAGAGATGCTCAGAACCTGATCCAGTCTCTGTGTCAGGGTCGTTATGAGTAACTAGTCAGTGATCTAACCAGTTTCCTAATGAGTTAAAAAAACGTTCTGACGATTATTACTCAGATTTTACTGATGTGACGGACTCAGAACGTTAAACCTGAATCCAGACCGTGGTTCTGCACCTCTGAGGACCTTGATGACGGTAAGACGGAGCAGACAGACACTTTCCACTTCCTGTTTCCTGCAGCTCCACCACAGGGCGACTCGCTCTGACGCGCCAGAAACAGACAGACACATCAGAGTCTGGGCTGAGCCCCCAAAGTGAGGACCTCGAAGGTCCTGGTTCAGGTCTGTGCCTGAAACAGGACCGTCTGTGCTGGACTCAAAACTGTGATGGTCTGTCATGGTTCCTCCAGCAGGGAGACCCACTGCATCAAACCAAGTGCTCCCTTTTCCTCCCCCAGCAGCAAATGACAGGACTGAGTTAGACCATGTGACAAAGTGGACACAGGAAGACCCCCTCCGGGCAGAAATCCTCAGACTGCTACGAGAACATGGGTCAGGGAGCCGGGATCCGAGCAGCTGGAACAGGAACAGAGAGTACCCACTGTCTGTGGACCCAGAACCCGAACAAGGACCCTGACACACGGGTTTGGCCTCAGGGACCGAACACAAACCGGTCCAACCTAGAACCCCCACCCCCCCACCGAGTCTTTGATTAATGAGTACTAGTACTTCGTACTCACAGTACAGTACAGTACTAATACTTTGTACTCACAGTACAGTACTAATACTTTGTACTCACAGTACAGTACTAATACTTTGTACTCACAGTACAGTACTAATACTTTGTACTCACAGTACAGTACTAGTAATTCGTACTCACAGTACAGTACAGTACTAGTACTTTGTACTCACAGTACAGTACTAGTACTTTGTACTCACAGTACAGTACTAATACTTTGTACTCGCAGTACACACAGTACTAGTAATTTGTAGTCACAGTACAGTACTAGTACTTTGTACTCACAGTACAGTACTAGTACTTTGTACTCACAGTACAGTACAGTACTAATACTTTGTACTCACAGTACAGTACAGTACTAATACTTTGTACTCACAGTACAGTACAGTACTAATACTTTGTACTCACAGTACAGTACTAATACTTTGTACTCGCAGTACACACAGTACTAGTAATTTGTACTCACAGTACAGTACTAGTAATTTGTACTCACAGTACAGTACTAGTACTTTGTGCTCACAGTACAGTACTAGTACTAGTACTTTGTACTCACAGTACAGTACAGTACTAGTACTTTGTACTCACAGTACAGTACAGTACTAGTACTACGTACTCACAGTACAGTACAGTACTAGTACTTCATCGTTGAAGTATGACAGCAGACGGTACCGTCCCGTCCCCCCGAACGGTTTCACTTTCCGTTAGATCCGCCGTTAACCTCTCCCGGCCCCGTCCTCGGTCCCGGCCCCGGTCCCGGCCCCGTCCTCGGCCCCGGTCCCGGCCCCGGCCCGGCCCCGGCCGCTCCCCGGTGCGGACTCACCGATGGTGGAGATGAAGGTGGTGTTGAACGCGTCCTCGCTGAACCGGAACAGGAGGCAGGTCTTCCCGACGCCGCTGTCTCCGATCAGCAGCAGCTTGAACAGGTAGTCGTACGTCTTCGCCATCTTCCCGCCGCGTGTCCCGCTGCTGTCACGGAACCTCCGGCCTCCGAACTGGCTTCACTGGGAGCTCCGGTTCGGAACTGGCTTCACTGGGAGCTCCGGTTCGGAACTGGCTTCACTCTTCCGGACTGGTTTCTCCCGGACGGGACCGAGAGGAGGCAGGAAACAGCCCCGCTTCAAGAAACCCGCAAAACACACACGCACACAAACACAATTCACATCCGGGCACGGCATTTTCCCAATAAAATGCTTTTCGGAGAACTATTATTTCTTACATTTGAGTCTGTTCATTAATTAAAATTGTTTATTTTAATTACCTTTGATTGCATTAAGGTTTTAAAGATTTGACACAGTGAAATACAAAACCCAAATTCTGCATCAGTGCAGGTTTAGGTCCACCACAACTGAAGATTAATATAAACATAATAACAATATTATAACTCCAGTGGTGTAATACAAGACGTTATCAGCTACAGAATACTTTTACTTATATATGAAACATCTTCTTGATCATCTTTGGTAGGATTTTAAATGGGGGTACTTTCAAGTGTTCTTTTTATTGGAACAACTGCTGTAACTGACTGTAACTGTAATCTTTAATCTTTGAAATTATTAGTTCCTATATTTTTCCCAACATAAATTATTAAATAATTATTATTACATAAACACATTAGATGCTGGAAACGACAAACACACACACAACGAGCTTTTACGTTGAAGGTTAAAACACTGTTTCCGGCCTCTCTCAAGCGGTTTGACGCATTCGGCAGGGAGAGGGCGCGGTTTTGTGACGTCATTGTCGCGAGGGAGGTTTTTTTCATGGGGACTTTTAAAAAGATGAAAATCTGAATTATTATTATTATTATTATTATTAAATGGAAGAACAAATTAAACATGTTTAATCTTAATTTACTATATATTTCTCTGTAAAATTAAATCTTAAAACATAAAATAAAGTATTCACTGGTCAACAGCTGCAACTATATTTTAATTTAATCCCCAAAACAGGTTCCTGTTGTGAATTTCATTACAGCGACTGAAACCGCCATCCGAAACAACAACCTACCACTGGCAGAAGCAGAAGAACTTCGACTCAAAGTCTCTGCAGCTCTCTCCAGTGCACAACCACCAGATTCCAACCTCACCAAGGATGAGAGAATTGCGCTGACATCACTCAGCAGGGATGAGACTATTACCATCCTTCCTGCGGACAAAGGAAGATGCACTGTCATTCTGAATACAACAGACTATCATGCCAAGGTGATTTCGCTTCTGGAGGATAAGCACACATACGAAAAACTGAAAAGGGACCCCACCAGCAATTACAAGAAAAAGGTAATAGACTGCCTGAAACATCTGGAACTGGAAAATGCCATTGATAGGGGAACCTATTACAGGTTGTATACTGGGGAAGCCACTCCTTGCCTCTATGGCCTTCCCAAGATACACAAGGAAGGAGCCCCCCCTCAGACCTATAGTCAGCAGTATTAACTCGGTAACATACAACATTGCCAAATTCCTGGCCACAGTATTAGCCCCATTAGTTGGACACACGGACCACCACATCCACAACTCAGAGGACTTTATGGCAAAGGTCAGGGACCTGGAACTGGATACAGATGAAACCATGGTATCCTTTGCCGTTACGTCCCTCTTCACCAGCATCCCCACTGCGGATGCATTAATATCTGTGAAGAGAAGACTGGAAGAAGACAGCTCCCTCAGCACCAGAACCAACCTCGGCCCCGACCAGATCTGTTTGCTCCTGGACCTGTGTCTCAACACCACGTACTTCACATACAGAGGGGACTTCTACGAACAGAGACACAGCTGTGCCATGGGTTCCCCAGTGTCACCCATTGTAGCAAACCTATACATGGAAGAGGTGGAGAAGAAAGCTCTCAACTCCTTCCCAGGGACGACACCGACCCACTGGTTCAGATATGTGGATGACAACTGAGTGAAGATCAAGACCCAGGAGTTACAGTCTTTCACAGACCACATAAACTCAGTGGACACCAACATCAGTTTCACTAGAGAGGACACCAAAGATAACCGTTTGGCCTTCCTGGACATCATTGGGGCAGGCAGAAGACTGGAAATAGAGGTTTACAGAAAACCCACCCACACGGACCAGTACCTGTTGTTCAACTCACATCATCCATTACAACACAAAATAGGAGTCATCAGGACTTTGAACCACAGAGCTCAAAACATCCCCACCTCCATAGAAGCCCAAAAGAAAGAAGACAGTCATCTGAAGACAGCGCTCAGGACTTGTGGATATCCCAAGTGGGCCTTTAACAAGGCAGCAACCTGTTCCAGGAAAAGAACAAGGGAACAGTCGGAGTCCCAGGTCCTACGCAAAAACCTGGTCATACCTTACATGGCTGGGGTTTCAGAGAAGCTGAAGAGGATTTTCAGAAAACACAACATACCTGTCTACTTCAAACCCAACAACACACTTAGACAGAAACTTGTACATCCCAAAGACCGGACTCCAAAACACAAGATGAGCAATATAGTGTATGCGGTCCAATGCAGTGAGGAATGCCCTGAACTGTACATTGGAGAAACCAAACAGCCGCTACACAGGAGGATGGCACAGCACAGGAGGAGTAACACCTCAGGTCCCGAATCAGCTGTGTACCTTCATCTTAAGGATAAAGGACACTCATTTGAGGACTGTGACGTTAAAATATTGGACAAAGAGGACAAGTGGTTTGAGAGAGGGGTGAGGGAAGCCGTGCATGTGCAAATCAACACTCCCTCTCTCAACAGAGGTGGAGGACTTGGACACAACCTGTCGTCCATTTATCATGCTGCCCTTTCATTTATCCCCAAAAAGGCCAGAACCAGTTCACACCTGCACCAGGTTGGACACACTTAACGACCCATTTAGGTGTTAAGAGGGGTTGGGCTGAGGTGTGATCATTACATCCTTCACATCCCCCCCATCCTTTGTTTCACCTAACGAGCCTATTCAGGGCAAGGGGTGGAGTGAAACCAGCCTTGGAGCATAAATTTGCGGCCTCTAACCAACTATCTTCAGACTGAAGAAGCTACTTGGATGAGTAGCGAAACGTTTCAACTAACTAAAGGAAGTCCAGTTGCCATGACTCAACTTCCAGATAACTTCACCTGGACGACTGAGAATCTTCACCGACATATATTTTAAACTAAAGTTTCATAATTTCAGGTGCTAAATGGATCAAAAGTGAATAAAACGTTTTTGTACTGATGCACAGAATATTTTACTGGACAAACAGATTTGTATTAAATTTAGAGAATTGAATATAAATTTAATGTACAGGACACATTAGATTTATCTTCAAGACCACGCTCGTACTTAGACTGCTTCCTCCCCATAGATCATTCTGATTTAATTTCAGTAATTAATTCCTCTAAACCATCAACATGTCTCTTAGATTCCATCCCGACTAGACTCCTCAAGGATGTCTTACCTTTGATCAGCACGTCCATATTAGATCAGATCAATCTGTCTTTACAAATAGGCTACGTACCACAGGCTTTTAAGGTTGCTGTAGTCAAGCCCCTACTCAAAAAGCTACTCTGGACTCAGGGGTTATAGTGAATTATAGACCAATATCCAATCTGCCCTTTATCTCTAAAATCCTGGAAAAGATAGTTTCTAAAATTGTACGACCACCTGCGTAGCAATAACTTGTATGAAGATTTCCAGTCAGGATTTAGAGTACATCATAGTACAGAAACAGCACTGGTAAAGGTTACTAATGATCTTCTATTAGCATCAGACAGTGGTCTACTCTCTATACTCGTCTTGTTAGATCTTAGTGCTGCATTCGACACTATAGATCACAACATTTTATTACACAGACTGGAACATGTCTTTGGAATCAAAGGAACAGCACTAGAGTGGTTTAAATCGTATCTATCGAATAGATTTCAGTTTGTACACGTTAATGATGAGTCTTCCATGCACAGCAAAGTCAGCTACGGAGTTCCACAGGGATCTGTGCTTGGACCGATTCTTTTCACTTTATATATGTCCCCTTAGGCAATATTATTAGGAAACACAAATTTCCATTGTTATGCAGATGATACCCAGCTATACTGATCTATGAAACCAGGAGAAACTAATCAATTAGTCAAACTTCAAGCTGCTTAAAAGACATAAAGACCTGGATGACCTCCAATTTCCTTCTCCTAAATCCAGACAAGACAGAGGTTATACTGTTTGGGCCTAAAAATCTCAGAGACACTATGTCTAAACACATTCTCACCATTGATGACTTAGTTCTGGCCTCAAGTAATACTGTAAGAAATCTCAGAGTTATCTTTGATCAGGATATCTCCTTCACTTCATACATCAAAGAAATCTCTAGAACTGCCTTTTTTCACCTAAGAAACATTGCTAAAATTAGGAGCATCCTGTCCCAAAGTGATGCTGAAAAACTAGTCCATGCATTTGTTACTTCCAGACTCGACTATTGTAATTCATTATTAATAGGATGTTTCAATAACTCATTAAAGAGCCTCCAGTTAATCCAAAATGCTGCAGCCAGAGTTCTGACTGGAATTAGTAAGAGAGATCATATTTCTCCAACGTTAGCTTCTCTCCATTGGCTCCCTGTTAAATCCAGAATTGAATTTAAAATTCTTCTCCTCACTTATAAATCCCTTAATAATCAGGCTCCATCTTATCTTAAAGAACTCATAGTTCCATATCTTCCAAGCAGAACTCTCCGTTCTCAGACTGCCGGTTTACTTGTGGTTCCTAGAGTTTCCAAATGTAGAATGGGAGGCAGAGCCTTTAGCTACCAAGCCCCTCTCCTGTGGAACCAGCTCCCAGTTCAGGTTCTGGAGGCAGACAGCCTCTCCACATTTAAGACTAGACTTAAAACTTTCCTTTTTTATAAAGCTTATAGTTAGAGATGGATCAGGTGACTCTGAACCATCTCTTAGTTCTGCTGATATAGGTTATTCTGCTGGGGGACCTCTACTGATACACTGAGCTCCTCTCCTCTCTCCTTTCTCCTCTATCCATTCAAATGCCACCATTGCATGTCATTAACTTTGTGTCTTCTCTCTCCTGTAGTTGTGTTTCCTCCTCTCTGTCTCCCTCTCTCTGTACTTTTCTGCAGGTATCCTCGGCCTGGAGCTGTACATCTCCAGAATCCAGTTGACTTGTCCAATGTTCTTGATGCTTCTTGTTGTCTTTATTGCCTGCTGTTCTTTTCTCTCTTCTCTTTCCAATCACCCCAACCGGTCGAGGCAGATGGCCGCCCACTATGAGCCTGGTTCTGCTGGAGGTTTCTTCCTCTAAAGGGAGTTTTTCCTCTCCACTGTTGCCTAAAGCTTGCTCAAATGGGATTGTTGGGTTTTCTCTATAATTTTTTTGTATAAATATTCTCTGTAATTTCCTAAACGTTGAACACTGTAAAGTGCCTTGAGATAACTTCTGTTGTGAATTGGTGCTATACAAATAAAATTGAATTGAATTGAATTATGAATTTATTTCACATTCTGCTGACAAAGTATCTCAAACCCATGTGAAATCTTTTGAAAAAGCCCTTTTTAATGGAGATTGGACATTTTAAAGCACAGAGAAGCAGCATGTTTGTGTAGAAATCACAGACTGTATGTAAAGCAGTTTCATCTTTATCTACAGTCTGTGATATGAACATATTAAACACAAATTCTACTGTCACCGATTCGTTTGTTTGTTTTTTTTACTGAAGGCAGCAGCAGTAGGAACAATAAATAAGGACATTTCAGACACGGTTCCACTAGATCACTGTTGAAAAAATAGAAAACATCCAAAACTGTTCAGACGATAAAGCAGATTAATATTATTGATATAATGATGATATATTAAACACAGGTTTCCATCCAAACTTGGTCATGTGAGCGTTGTGCGTATGTTTGCTGTGAATGTTAGACCATGTGAGCTGCAGAAGCCTCCGCACAGTGCCCCCTCCACCCCAACAGGTGACCACAGGTAAATACAGGTGGGACAAACCAGAAGCTCAGCAGTCTCCCAGCAGACTGTCCGCTTGCAGCTCCAGCCAGCAGGAGGGGGCACTGGGGGAGGCAGGAGAATTGCAGATTGCATGGAGGCTCCCACAGCGACACTGTCACTGCCGCTTCAGTCCAGGTCCTGGACGCGACGGCAGATCTCAGATGTGAACTCTGAACACTTGGAGTTTCCTCCCAGGTCCTTCGTCAGCACCTGACACACAGAGATGACATCATCGTTGTTCAGTCCGATTAGATTCACCCAGTAACGAGATGTCAGTCAGTGTCTCAGAGCAAACCTGTCCTAACATTTTCGACCATGAGTCTCACCTTCTTTTCTCTGATGGTGTCAAAACAGGCTGTCTGGATCCTGTTGGCGTGCTCGTGGAGGCCCATGTGACGGAGCATCATGACGGCGCTAAGCAGCAGGGCAGTGGGGTTGGCCAGGTCCATGCCAGCGATGTCGGGGGCGGTGCCGTGCACCTGCAGGACAAACGCACACAAACACACTCTGGTTGGTTCTGGAAATACAGTACATGTAACGTGCTGTAAGGAAGTAATTATTCTGTAGGAGACCTGGGGTTGTGTTGTGTTGTTATTGAACATGGCCATTGCCAATAAAGTAGATTGAGTAGTTATAAAAAGTGTCTTTTCTAAAGTAACAAACGTGTCCCGAACCCACCACCAATGTCTCCACATCAAGCTTGTTTGTTTCTAACAGTAACAAGAGAAAAACAAACCGATTCAAATATGGCGACTCCGTTTGCCTCCGATGTTCCCGCTGGGAGTGACTCCGAGTCCTCCTATCAGACCGGCACACAGGTCACTGAAACACAGCAGGTTCAGCATTTTACTACATCTGCTGAAAACACTGACGAGATTTTACATAGACGGAAACAAAACTCACCTGAGAATGTCTCCGTACAAGTTGGGCATGACCAGTACGTCGAACTGGGTCGGATCCTGAACCATCTGAAAGAGCAGAACATCAGGAGGTAAAACTTCAGTGTTCAGAGGACAAAGGTCAGATGTCTGTAAACCACGATGTTGGTCTTAGTTCAACAAACACAACACGGATCCTCAGACCAGTTTCTGCAGTCCACTTCCAAAAGGGTCTAGTTGTTGTGGTTCTGGTTTTCAAGTTCTTGTTTTGCTGAATGATTCAGACAAGTGGAGTGTACTGCTGTGCTGCAGTATACCGTAGTGTACTGTAGTGTGCTGCAGTATACCGTAGTGTACTGTAGTGTGCTGCAGTATACCGTAGTGTACTGCTGTGCTGCAGTATACCGTAGTGTACTGCTGTGCTGCAGTATACCGTAGTGTACTGCTGTGCTGCAGTATACCGTAGTGTACTGCACTGTGCTGCAGTATGCTGTAGTGTACTACACTGTGCTGTAGTGTGCTGCAGTATACCGTAGTGTACTGTAGTGTGCTGCAGTATACCGTAGTGTACTGTAGTGTGCTGCAGTATACCGTAGTGTACTGCTGTGCTGCAGTATACCGTAGTGTACTGCTGTGCTGCAGTATGCCGTAGTGTACTGCTGTGCTGCAGTATACCGTAGTGTACTGCTGTGCTGCAGTATGCCGTAGTGTACTGCACTGTGCTGCAGTATGCCGTAGTGTACTACACTGTGCTGTAGTGTGCTGCAGTATACCGTAGTGTACTGCTGTGCTGCAGTATACCGTAGTGTACTGTAGTGTGCTGCAGTATACCGTAGTGTACTGTAGTATACCGTAGTGTACTGCACTGTGCTGCAGTATACCGTAGTGTACTGGAGTATACCGTAGTGTACTACACTGTGCTGCAGTATGCCGTAGTGTACTGCACTGTGCTGTAGTGTACTGTAGTATACCGTAGTGTACTGCACTGCGCTGTAGTGTACTGTAGTATACCGTAGTGTACTGCACTGCGCTGTAGTGTACTGTAGTATACCGTAGTGTACTGCACTGTGCTGCAGTATACCGTAGTGTACTGGAGTATACCGTAGTGTACTGCACTGTGCTGCAGTATGCCGTAGTGTACTGCACTGTGCTGTAGTGTACTGTAGTATACCGTAGTGTACTGCACTGCGCTGTAGTGTACTGTAGTATACCGTAGTGTACTGCACTGTGCTGCAGTATACCGTAGTGTACTGCACTGTGCTGCAGTATGCCATAGTGTACTGCACTGTGCTGTAGTGTGCTGCAGTATACCGTAGTGTACTGTAGTGTGCTGCAGTAAACCGTAGTGTACTGCACTGCGCTGTAGTGTACTGCAGTATACCGTAGTGTACTACACTGTGCTGTAGTGTGCTGCAGTATACCGTAGTGTACTGCACTGTGCTGCAGTATGCCGTAGTGTACTACACTGTGCTGTAGTGTGCTGCAGTATACCGTAGTGTACTGTAGTGTGCTGTAGTGTGCTGTCGTATACAGTAGTGTACTGTCGTATACCGTAGTGTACTGTAGTGTGCCGTAGTGTACTGTAGTATTCCGTAGTGTACTGTACTGTAGTGTGCCGTAGTGTACTGCTCTGTACTGTAGTATACCATAGTGTACTGCACTGTGCTGTTGTGTGCCGTAGTGTACTGTAGTATACTGTAGTGTACTGTAGTATTCCGTAGCGTACTGCTCTGTACTGTCGTGTGCCGTAGTGTACTGCACTGTACTGTCGTGTGCCGTAGTGTACTGCACTGTACTGTAGTATACCTTAGTGTACTGCAGTGTTTCATGAACTCACATTGAGGCAAACAGTGTCGAGGTACATCTCAGTGAACTTGACGTCTTTGTAGTTTTCAGCCACTTCCCGACATTTTCTCAGGAACAACCCATCTGACATTCTCCTGCACACAATGACATAGCAGCAACAAACGTATTTTTATTTCTGTGTGAAACTGAACGTCAGTTCATAATATCAATAAAAAAAATAAACAAGCAAAAATGACAGAACTGAGTCTTTGAGAGCAACACACACTCCTGCTGTCTAAAATACGTCCTGCTGTTTCTAACAGCTGAGACAACTTAAATGCTGAATTTCTAAAACATGCTCTGGTGAAATTAACCCTAACCTATTACTATTACTGTTCATTTGCGCTCCATCACACAGATGTGTCATCAGTTTATACAAAAACACCGTTGATATGTTCCAGAAAACCCAGAATCCTTTGCGCTGAGCGACTCACATGATGTTGGCTTTGTGGACGGCTGTCACACTGCTTCTTTGGTTGTTCCTGGCATATTCAAAGGCGTACTCCGCGATGCGTCTGCTGGCGTTCTCTGTGATCAGTTTGATGCTCTGGACAACGCCGTCCACAATCTGCAACAGGAAAAAGACCACTCAAACCACACGTGCCTGCTTTAAAACTAGCTTGTCTCACAGACAGTGTGGACATGTCCTTGGAGACAGAACGGTCTCTCTGCTCCAGCAGTTTTTAATTCCCATACTCTGCTGTTCACCACAGGCTGATCGCATCACAACAGCTTTAAACATTTACTGACTGATGAACATTACTGTTAAATCTGACCTCAGCCCTCTGGATCTTCTACCCAGCTCTTCGTGCAGACACTCGTCTCTCAACCTGACCACTGCAGAGTTCTACTGATCGGACGACCAGCTGCACAATCAGAACCCCACGTGATCCAAACTGCAGCAATACGTCTCATGTTTGATCAGGACACAAATCACCACAGTTCACGTCTCTGCTCCGACTTCCTGTAGCTGCTGCCTCAGGTTCAAGTCTCGGACTCTCACCTACAGAGTGGTCACCTCACAGCACCTTCCTACCTAAACTTCCTGATCCAGGTCAGACCCTCTCTCATGCTGAACCACCAGTGAACAGTCTGGTCACTGGAGCACACAAAGAAAAGTGGTCCCACAATGGTGGAACAAGCTCCTGACTCTGCAGCTTCACTACCAACATTCAAAACACTGATGAAGTCAAAACTCGACAGCAGCTTCCTGTGCATGACTCTTAAATGGGGTTTGTGGGTTTTCTATCTAATTCTACCTTTCTACTAAAGGTCTTAAACCTTAAACACTGTAAGGTGCCTTGAGATGACTTCTGCTGTTATTTGGTGCTATACAAAGAAAACTAAATTTAATTGAAATTGAATTAGGAAACAAACATTTCTTCTCGTGTGACTCTGCTTCTAATGTCTCTAAGTTAAATCACTGTGGAAAAAAATGGATGCAAACATGATCTCTGTGATGATGCAGATGTAAATATGTCCACATTTACGACATGATGCAAGCAGCTAATTAATGATTATGGTCACTGATTCAGATTTGTGTGATCAGAAATAATAATGACATGTCATGATGAAGACACTGCTCCCCTTCAGCGTCAGACATGGAGCTGTTATATAGCTGAAAACTAATCACCAGATTTCTACTGTTGAGCTCAAGATCGTGGCGTC